>NW_027070039.1:306521-447775 GCF_002906115.3 Quercus suber
AGAGGCCTTATCGGTACTCAAGTGGTTCACTCTGATCAACGTTATCCTGCCAAGGGGTTACCTCCCCATTAATGCGGTCAGGGGGGTTAGTTGAGTGCATTAAATGCGAGAGTGACAGTTTACTTTGGGGTTAGTCTCTCCCCAAAATCACCTTTGTTAGGCCGAGGATAAGGTGGTCCTCGGCGTGGATTGGGAAAATAGACTTTCCCCCACTTTAGTCCAGAATAGCTTGTGCTCCTCGGCATGGGCCTTGGGTCTGCTACATGATGGGCCGAGGCTATCAGGCCCATGGGCCCCACAATAGGCCCCGCAGGTATCAAAACCCTCCTCCCTGTCCGAGGGAATGTGTAGCAGGGTTTTGAGGGGCTATTGTGGGGCCCATGGGCCTGATAGCCTCGGCCCATCATGTAGCAGACCCAAGGCCCATGCCGAGGAGCACAAGCTATTCTGGACTAAAGTGGGGGAAAGTCTATTTTCCCAATCTACGCCGAGGACCACCTTATCCTCGGCCTAACAAAGGTGATTTTGGGGAGAGACTAACCCCAAAGTAAACTGCTCAACTCCCTTTTTTTTTTTTTTAATGGAAGTAGAAGGGGGTGTAATTCTATCTTCTATGTCTTGTAGCTTTTGACCAATTGATTTTAGATATATATTAGTATAATTATTCTATTGAATTATACTATCTAGGTTCTTATTGTCATCACTTAAACTAGGAATTTTTATAAGAGTAACCACCACTTAAACTCCATTACTTTGATTCAATATAACTGATTCAAAGGGTGGATAAGTTTGGTACACTTTTTCATGATTTTCTGTCTTCATCCATGACAATGTTTTTTCTATAACACTTATCTTTTTGTTATGATAGTCCAAAAAGTCAAAGAATTAAAGTGTGTCTGCAAGTCTGTCACCATTTCATAATATTTAGTTCTTAAATTATTCCTTTCTTGTTCATTATATTCTTCAAAAAACTGGTTTTTCCTATTAGTATTTTCAGGTTTTAAATAGTCATGTTTTAGTAATTCCTTATCTAAAACAAATTCCTTAGATAAAACATTAATTCGTATGTCATGATCTATGAATCCTAAAATGTCTGTTTGAGTAGGAGAATCAGGTTAAGGTTAGGGCTCATAAAGGGCTTGATGAACATTAGGGGTTGGTTATGTGGTTTTTGTCGGATAATAAGCTATTTCTGTTTGGGTTGGGGTTCTTTTGGTGTTTATGGGAGGAAGGTGTATAACTGGAGGAAGATTCTGAGGAGGTAAAGGTCTGGAATTAGAGAAAGATGTTCTGGAGGAGAAGGAGCTTCTAGGGGTAAACATCATAGGGGTCTTTTTGCCTGAAGAACTACTGGGTTTAATAAGGCTGTCGGTTTGTTTGTCATTATTATTGAAAGAAATAATAACTGTATTGTCTGTCTTTTGTGCTATGAAGTCTGGCTTTGTGTTTTCTATCTTTGGTGTGGGAGCAGTGGCCTATAGCTGCCATTGTTCAGGAAGGTTTATGTCTTTTCATTGTATTTGTTGGGGTACACGAAGTCTACTATTTGGGGTTAAGGCTTGAAGAAGGAGAGTGTGTCCTTTAGGGGATGGTTCTACCATGGATTGAGGATCAAGGGTGGTTTTCATAAGTTTATAATAAATCCTATAAATAATAGCTAAAGGTTTCTGAGCCTTCTTTCATATAATAACCATTTGTTTTTACATTCAAAGTTAAAGCATCCATAATATTTCTGTTAGATAAACTTAAAGAAAAATTAGGATAACAATTAAAATATGTTGTCCATTATGTAAACTTGTTTCCATCATTCCTAAAAGTGAGTCATTAAATCTCAAATGTTTGTCATCTCTTAAACAAAGAAAAACACTTGTATTTAAAGCTTCTCTTGTTAATTGTTTTACAGCTACCTGAACCAAACCAACATGTAAAAAGACATATTTTTCTCTATGTCGTTTAATTGAGTCTATTGAAAATAACTGAATTGTTTCATATTCATTAAATAAAGAGTAAGTTCTTTCAATAGTTTTTATAGTGTAGTCTGTCATGAAGGATAATTTAGAAAAGGAATTCTGTTTGTAGATTTTATCAGTTCTTTCTATCGATATATTCCATTTATTCTATTCTAAAAAATTCTTGTCTATATCTTTCATGCTATATTCCTCAGAATTAACTATTCTATCATTTTCCATGTCCAGATTAGTGTGTGCCTGAACTAAATGTGTCCTAACAACAGATGATGAGCGACTAAAGATATTCATTCTATTTCCAAGCAATTAATAATTATTGGTGGAATTATTAGTAACCACTGGTATCCTTGCTATCAGGACCACCTCCTCGGGAAACTCCATTATGGGACCACCCAAACAACGCCTGTTTGTTGGCTAACAAAAATGGGCTGACCAATGTGAAACTATGGTTTGCCAACGAGTCTTGAGGCTGACCAACAATAACAAGGAGCAAGTAGTGGCTATATAGAATGAATTAGACAAAGGCTTCCACTTATATGGCTACAACAACAGGATAGCCGTATATGGTCCAAGACCTTCAGCAAGAAGGCCTTTTGAAAAAAAAAAAAAGATTGCTAAGGATCCTAGAATAATGATGGCAAAGGATCGTGTCCCTATTTATCTTCCTATTTCATACTGTGTTCTATGTAGTAAATATGGAGTAATCTATGAGCATGAGCAGTATGAGGATAACTTTGATCCGCTAGATTATGATAACTACACGAATACAGATGGATAGACAGACAGATATATCATGATAGAATGCTCTCCCGGATGGACAACAACGATAGATCACTATTCATTGGCGATAGATTACTATTCACCAGCGACATATCAGTATTCATTGGCAATAGATCACTATTCACCAGCGACAGATCACTATTGTCCAGATAGATTCAAGATAGTCCAGATAGATACAAATAGATTCATAGGTCAGTACTGTTTACTAGCATGCGTGAAAAGAGACCTGATAGATTCCCAGACAGATTACTGCTCATCAATAGTAATATTCTACAAGTTTCCACTGACAGATTAACTTGAATTAACTTTACTAACTCTGGTTACTTTTGAAGACTTACTATGGTTCACTTCATCTATAAATAGACAGACTTTGAAGATAGGAGACATGTTCAAATTTAAGGTTCCAAATTCTCTAAGGTTCTAGTTCTTGAGTTCCAACTCTAGAAATAAGATAGCTCTCTCCCTCTCCCTCAAAAAGACTTTTGTAGTCCTTCCCCTCTTGTAATCCTGTAACCCTTCCCTTCAGACAAATATAATCTTGTAACCTTTCAGATTCCAAGAAGTAGAGAAAGAAAGAAATTCTATAGAAATAATACAAAAGAAGACGGTCGGTATAATTGATGAAGACAAAGAAAAAGGAATGGAAAGACAACAAAGCAATGGTACTCTTACCAACTCAAAAGAAACTCTATGTAAAGAAATAGATATAGAAAAAGACATAGGAAAAGAAAGAAACATGATAAGGAAAGAGAAAGAAGATGATAGTTTAGTCAACAAAGAAAGGACAGATAATAGTCCTAGGAATAATGATAGTTTAAAAGAAAAAAATTGATGAGAGACTAACATCAATTGAAAGATCCATGATATATACCCAAGATAATGGTTTAGCAGAATTAGGTAAAAAGATAGAAATTTTAAATTCACCTTTAGATATAGACTAAGAAAGAGACATAATAGTTTTAAATACTACTGAGTCATCAGATAATGAGAAAAATGACAGACACGTTAGAAATATTATTTGTCATAAATGTAAACAATATGGACATACTAAGAAACAATGTGATAGACATAATAAAATTGTTAAACAAATCAGTAAATTAGAGTTTGAGAAAGATGTAATAAATGAATTAATGGAAATGTTTGACATAAAACAGAAAGAGATAGACCAAGTAAAGAAAAGAAAGAACTAAAATCAACCAACCCACTTAAAGTCAGTAAAAGAAAAAGAAAACAAAAAGACATAATAATGAAATTGATAGATAATCTACCCAATCACCTAAAAGATAAAAAGGACTATTTATTAATTTTGAAAGATTCTATAGATATACCTATTGCTTGTATTAAGTGTAGGAAATATGGACACCATGCTACGGAATGTGAAAAAGGAGAAAAAGCTAAGAAAGGAAAAGATAAGAAGGAAAAGACAAAAAAGAAACAAGATGGCATAGATATAAAACCAGTAACTCTACAAGACTTAATGACAGAAACAAAAATAGTAAAACAAGAAATTAAAGAAGATAATTTCATAGAGATAGATGAAAAAAATATTGCAGAAATAATAAATTTAAAAGAATTTTCTAATCCCATGATAGGCCCCCTTTCATTAGAAAAAGATGCTCACAAAAAACAGAATTTCTTGAGCTTAATTGATAGAATAATTTTTCAAAAATGCCATAAAGAAATCACTCTAGTAATTAATAAAGAGTTTTCTTTGACAGAAATTGCTTTAATAGACTTAGATACTGACATTAATAGTATACAAGAAAGATTAATACCTTTCAAATATTATGGAAAATCTTCTGAAATATTAATTCAGGCCAATGGAGAAGAGTTAATTAATCATAAATTACCTAATGATTACATTTGTAATAAAGGTATATGTTTTGAAGTTATTAAAGACCTTTCTTCCAAAGTTGTTTTAAGAAATTCTTTTATGATAGACGAAGGAATTATAACTAATGTACCTTTTAATTTCATCTTACCCTTGATCCCAAAAGAAATTGATTCCCTCAATAATGTCGTTATCTTAAAAGATACTAATAAAGAAAGAATCTACAGAATTGAAAGAAGGCTGACAGAAATATTACTTGATGACATTTGACAGAAAATGACAAAAAGAAATAAAGAGATAGAGATTTGTTCTTATTCCCCCCATTGCTTTTTTGCATAGGCACTAACATATAGTCCAAACACCTTGTGAAAAAGAATCTAGTGGCAAAGATATGAAAGATGGAACTATGCTCACAATTTCTTTTAGTTAATATGAAAGGACTGATAGTTTACCAAACAAAATTATAATAAATGACATACATATACCCTTTTTGGTATCCTTAAATACTCATATAACAAATGTTTTAATAAAAGAATCCTTGATAGATTTTCCTTTATTGATCATTAAAGAAAACATTAATTGTGTTAATTTCTTGAAAAAAGATAGATTTAAGTCCTTAACAGACAAAGTTAATCATAAGTCTCTGACAGATTTTCCTATCATAATCATTGATGAAAGACTTTATGGAGAAGCTTTATTTCACATATTCTCGCAGAATGAGATATATAGTTATGCATACATGGATAGAATCATGGCAGATTTTGAAATTTTTTTGAATTCCACTCACTTTGACAAACTTCATCATGACTACTTTAATACCACTACTCAACAAGAGCACAAAGGTGCACAGGAAAAAAGTTTGTTTTATTATATACACTTTAAATTTTAAAAATGATTTTCTTCTAAAGCATTTTGAAGAAATTTCTTAGAAAGACATTGCTAAAAGGATTTTAAAAATAAATTTGAAAGAAGCTTTGCATGAAAATGTTTATTCTCAAAATAATATTTCAAGACATGATACTTTTCCCAAAACCCAATTGCATACTATGAGCAAAAGAACCTCCCAAGCAGACATGAAAGGAAAGGGCAAAGCACCAGTGGTGCAACCCAAACAATTCTGAAAGCCTTCAGTAGGGATTTCGGATAAGCATAAAGGCATCTTGATAGAGACAATATCCCTTTAGGATACGTTGCTAGCAGAGGCAATGTATTCATGTGGTGGAAACTTGTAGAATATTACTATTGATGAGCAGTAGTCTGTCTGGGAATTTATCAGGTCTTTTTTCACGCATGCTAGTGAACTTTTCACACATGCTAGTGAACAGTAGTGACCTATGAACATTTGTCTGTATCTGTATGGACTCATATATCTACCATCCATGGCTCTGATACCATAACGTACCTAGGAGAGAGAACAACAATAATATGGAAGCATAAACAATAATAAAATAGATGATAAAGAAGATAATAGCAAAATAGATATATTCAAAATAAGTTAAAATGGAATATGGAATATGAAAACTGAAACAAGTAAAATCTTACTTGAATAAAAACTCCCGTCTTTGATAAAACTTGAAAACAAACTTCTATCTTTGATACAAGCTTTGAAAATAAAACTGACAGATCCAAGACATTCTTGGCAAATACAGACAGATGATTATAAGACACTACACTACTATTTACTAGCATGCGTCTATTGTTTATTAGCATGTGTAAAAAGAGACCTGATAGATTCCCAGATAGACTATTGCTCATTAATAGTAATATTCCACAAGTATCCACCAACAGATTAAGTTGAGTTAACTTTACTAACTCAGGTTACCTTTGAAGACTTATCGTGGTTCACTTCATCTATAAATAAACAGACTCTAAAGACAGGAGACAGATTCCAAATTCTCTGAGGTTCAATTCTCTAAAGTTCCAACTCCAGAAAGAAGATGGCTCTCCCTCTCCCTCAAGAAAGACTTTTGTAATCCTTCCCCTTTTGTAATCCTGTAACCCTTCCCTTTAGACAGAATCTTGTAACCTTTCAGTTTCAAAGACAGTTTTTTACTTTGCAATCTTGTAACTCTTTAGACAGTTTATTTTCAAAGCTTGTAACAAAGATAGTAGTTTGTTTTCAAGTTTTATCAAAGATATAAGTTTTTATTCAAGTAAGATTTTACTAGTTTCTATTTTTATATTCCATACTCCGTTTTAACTTATTTTGAATACTTTAAAGATACAAAAGATGGAACTATGAAATCCTTACTTTAAAGACATTTAGATATATTTGTTAAAGTAATTAAACATAATGGATTAGTTGTATCAGCAACTAAGATAAATTTGTTTAAAGATAAAATCCGATTTTTAGGTTATAATATTTACAAGGGAACCTTAAGCCCCATTGACAGAGCTATTCAATTTGCAGATAAATTCTTGGATGAAATAAAAGATAAAAACCAGTTACAAAGATTTCTTGGCAGCCTAAATTATGTTTTAGATTACTTTTAAGGATTAAGAAAGATATGCAGACCCTTGTATAAAAGGCTAGAGAAGAATCCTCCTCAATGGACAGAAAAACATACTATGATAATCAGACAGATAAAAAAAATATGTTAAGCAACTTCCTTGTATTGTTATTCATTCCCCCAATACTTTTAAAATTGTTGAGACAGATGCTTCTAACATAGGTTATGGTGGAATTTAAAACAGGTAACAAAAAATGATACCAAAGAACAGATTGTCAGATTCCATTCTGGCTCTTGGTCAACTACCCGACTGTAAATAAAGATTTCAGATAGAGCATGAACATGAATCTTTATTAAAGATTTCAGACAGAGCATGAAGGCGTCTCAATTGAGGCAACATCCCTTCAAAATACAAGAATAGGTACTATAGCTACTAATAGACAGATCCAGAAAGGACATACAACTATGACAAAAGATCACTATTCATCCATGACAGAGCACTATTCACTGCAACAGATCACTATTCACCAGCACACGTTAATAGCTTCAAGACAGATCCAAGACATTCCATATAGATACAAACAAATGATTATAAGGCACTACACTATTGTTTACTAGCATGCGTCTAATGTTTATTAGCATGTGTAAAAAGAAATCTGATAGATTCTCAGACAGACGACTGCTCATCAATAGTGATATTCCACAAGTTTCCACCGACAGATTAACTTGAGTTAACTTTACTAACTCAGATTACTTTTGATATAGCCAATAATGATGGAACTATAGACTATCCTAGCTTAACATATGGTGACATAATATCTTCAATCAATAAAACAGGTCTATGGCTGTGTAATGATTTAAGGCTAAAAAATCAAATAGAGAAAGAAGAAAGATATGCTAAAACAGAGTTAGGAACTTTTTGTGAGCAATATTGCTTTAATCCGTTGATTGCTCCCTCTAGGAAAAGAAAGAAAGAAAAGAAAGATGTTAACATATATAAAACCAATAATAGAAGATATAATAGAAGTAGGTCTAAAGAAAATAAAGAAGAGTCCAAAAGAAAGAAACAGATTGTAAGATTCCATCATTAGTTTTAATTCTTTCATCAGTCCCTAAAAAGGGGTAAATCAAGACTATAAAGGGATTTCTTAAAACAACTTTGGAAGAAAGGTCTATGCCATCTTGTACTATATGGGAACAAACACTAGAGTAGAAAAGAAAAGTGTCTGGACACATTAGAAATACTATTTGTCATAAATGTAAACAATATGGACATACTAAGAAACAATGTGATAGACATAATAAAATTGTTAAACAAATCAGTAAATAAGAGTTTGAGAAAGATGTAATAAATGAATTAATGGAAATGTTTGACGTTAAACAGAAAGAGATAGACCAAGTAAAGAAAAAGAAAGAATTAAAATCAACCAACCCACTTAAATTCAATAAAAGAAAAGGAAAATAAAAAGACATAATAATGAAATTGATAGACAATCTATCCAATCACCTAAAAGATAAAAAAAAAAAAAAAAAAACTATTTACTAAATTTGAAAGATTCTATAGATACCTATTGCTTGTAAAGTGTAGGAAATATGGACACTATGCTACGGAATGTGAAAAAGGAGAAAAAGCTAAGAAAAGAAAAGATAAGAGAGAAAAGACAAAAAAGAAACAAGATGGCGTAGATATAAAACCAGTAACTCTAAAAGACTTAATGCCGGAAGCAAAAATAGTAAAACCAGAAATGAAAGAAATTAAAGAAGGTAATTCCACAGAAATAAATAAACAAAATATTGCAGAAATAACAAACTTGAAATATTTTCCTAGACCATTAATAGATTCTCTCATAACAAGTATAATAATGACAGAACCCCTTGATCCTCCTACAGATAAAGAGATTCCTCCTATAGATAAAGAGCTTACAGAAATTAATGTTTCAAATAATAATAAAATTGATTGCAATAGACAGGATTCTTTGAGTTTAATTAGGGATACATAAATTATTTTAATAATTAATAAAGAGTTTTCTTTGACAGAAGTCACATTGATAGACTCAAGTGATGATAACATGAATTGTATACAAGAAAGATTAATCCCGTTAAAGTATTATGAAAGATCATCTAAAAGATTAACTCAGATATTTAATTATAAATTACCTAATGTTCACATATGTAATGATGGAATATTTTTGAAACTGTCCTTGTTAAAGACCTTTCTTCCAAAGTTGTTTTAAGAAATCCCTTTATAGTCTTGATTTACCCCTATTTAGGACAGATGAGGGAATTAAAACTAATGTACCTCTTAATTTCATCTTACCCTTGATCCCAAAAGAAATTGATTTCCTCAATAATGTCACTATCTGAAAAGATACTACCAAAGAGAGAATCTATAGAACTGAAAGAAGTTCGTCATTTTTAAAGACAAAAATATCACTTAATGACCAATTGACTAATAATGACATAAAGAAATTTAAACAAGACAAAGGGACAAATATTTGTTCTTATTCCCCCCATTGTTTTTTTTTTTTGCAAAGACATCGACATATAGTCCAAACACCTTGTGAAAAAGAATTTAGTAGAAAAGACAAAAGATGGAACTATGCTTATAATTTCTTTTAGTCAATATGAATGGACTAACAGCTTTACAGATGTACCAAACAAAATTATAATAAATAACATACTAACACCCTTTATAGTATCCTTAAAAGAAGTCTTGACAGATTCTCCTTTACTAATCATTAAAGAAAACATTAATTGTGGTAATTTTTGAACAAAGACAGAATTAATTTTTTAACAAAAAGAGTTAATTATGAGTCCCTGATAGATTTTCCTATCATACTCATTGATAAAAGACTTAATGGAGAAGCTTTATTTCACATATTCTCGCAGAATGAGATATATAGTAATGATTTGTTCTTATTCCCCCATTGTTTTTTTGCAAAGGCATTGACACATAGTCCAAACACCTTGTGAAAAAGAATTTAGTAGAAAAGACATAAAACATGGAACTATACTTATAATTTCTTTTAGTCAATATGAATGGACTAACAGCTTGACAGATGTACCAAACAAAATTATAATAAATAACATACTTACACCCTTTATAGTATCCTTAAATGCTCACATAATAGATGTTTTAATAAAAGAAGTCTTGACAGATTCTCCTTTACTAATCATTAAAGAAAACATTAATTGTGGTAATTTCTTGAACAAAGACAGAATTAATTTTTTAACAAAAAGAGTTAATTATGAGTCCCTAATAGATTTTCCTATCATAATCATTGATAAAAGACTTTATGGAGAAGCTTTATTTCCGATATTCTCGCAGAATGAGATATATAGTAATGCATACATGGATATAATCATGAAAGATTTTGAAATTTTTTTAAGTTCCACTCACTTTGATAGACTTCATCATGACTACTCTAATACCACTACTACTTAGCAAGAGCACAAAGGTGCACAGGAAAAAGTTTGTTTTACTATATACACTTTAAATTTTAAAAATGATTTTCTTCTAAAGCATTTTAAAGAAATTTCACAGAAAGACATTAGTAATAGGATTTTAAAAATGAATTCGAAAGAAGCTTTGCATGAAAATATTTATTTTCAAAATAATATTTCAAGACATAGTCCTTTTCCCAAAACCCAATTACAGACTACTATGAGGAAAAGAACCTCTCAGTCAGACATGAAAGGAAAGGGCAAAGCACCAGCGGTGCAACCCAAAAAATTCCAAAAGCCTTCAGTAAGGATTTCAGANTTAAATCATTTCATTTTTGTAAGGCCAGTGAGGGTAACGGTGACATTGAGTATATTCTCAAAAGTTTATGAACTAAATTCGACACCGTTGTCAATTTGTGGACAAAATCAAACTCTAAAACATAGCTCATAAAGCAAACTTATAATTTATCTAACTTTAGAAAATGTGCCGCACTTTCTACACCTGCAGCTTTTATCCGCCCAAAAAGCGGTGGCTCTAACGACAAAAGGCATGTTTGATTAGCATTGACAGTTCAAAAAGAAACCCGATCCGACAGAGGTTAGTGAATGTGGGACTGTACACATCTCCAACCGTCGAGGTTTAAAGAGAACAGGCTGGGAGCAATAGCTAAAATAAATATTTATTGCACTCTTTTTAATAAATTATAAATATTACGGAAAATATTTATAAGTAAGAAACTTTTTTTATTTTATTTTTTATTTATAGAAACACACAAACAAAAAAGAGAAAGAATGAAGTTATATAACAAAAACACACTACAAAATCTACTCAAATCTTTAAGCGGATTTTTACAAAGAAGAAGTGGTGACCTTTCGTTAGGGATCTGGGATGGTGAATTTGGCTACACCAAGTCGGGGTGGAATTAGAAATTTTGGTTTCGGGACCAAATTATATTATTGATATAATAATAATAATAATAATAATAATAATAAATATTTAAAATACATAGAACTTATTATCTTTATAAAATTTTGAGTATTCAAAATTTGCCAAGTTTTCCATAAACATGTACCCAAAAAAAAAAAAAAATCACCAATATTTTATTGTGTTTTTTTAAATTTTGTCTTTTTTTTTTTTTAGTATTATCACTCCAAACATTAAATAATTCCATGGAGTGATTTAAATTCAAAATTTTAAATGAAAATGAAAATTATGGCCATAATTTTCATTTAAAATTTTGAATTTAAATCAAGTATTGACAAATACTTAGAAATTTAACAACATCAATTGCCATAATTTTCATTTAAAGTTTTGAATTTAAATAAAGTATTGACAAATACTAAGAAATTTTACAACATCAATAACAACGACAGACTTAGTCTTGAATTTAAAAAAAAAAAAAAGAAAAAAAAGATCTCAAACATAAAATTATTTTGAATAAAAATCCACTACTTGAACTCAATGACAAAATTAATTAAATTAGAGAGGGAAAAAGTGAAAAACTAAAAAGGAGAAACATTATTCTATCAATAATTTGTTTTAGTTTAAAAAATAGACAAATTGTTTTTAATAAAAACCCTTTCTTTCTTTTTTAAGGGATCATTTGGACAATTATTTTTTGGAGGCCATTGGGTTAGCTTATCATTTTTTTGTTGGGGGGGGAGGGGAGCTCTTATTTTTTGGGAGGTCAACCCTTTAAATTTAGTGTCTAATATTAACAAAATTTTAATATTATACATGTTAGGGAAATTTTTAAAAAATTTTGGGGTGGGAGAGGGGGAAGCTGAAGGGTAGTTCAGCGCCCTTACACCAAGAAAAATAAAGAAAATATAAACTTTGAAGAATTTCATTAGATAGAGAATTTCATATGGTGATGAATTTAGATTTCTAATTAACGGAGGAATTAGAATTGTAAATAGTGGTTGAGAGAAAATTTTGATAAGAAAAAGAAATAAACTAAAACAAATTGTGACACTTAAACGTAAAGTTAAAAAAAGAAAAAAGAAAAAAAAAGAAGAAGATAAAACCCTTTATTAGGTGAATTAAAAAAAAAAAAGTTGATAGGCTTTATTATCTATCCAAAGAATTGATATAGTAGTAGACGAAAATATTGTCTCTATCCAAAAAATTGATAAAGTAATTGAGAAAAAGTTGATAAAAAATAAAATGAAGTGATATTTCTATATATAAAAGGAAGAAAAAAAATTTATTGTGACACTTCAACTTAAAATAAATAAATAATTAATTAAAAAGGCAGAAGTTGAAAAATTGTGAGACAAATTTTAGGCTAGGAAAAAGAAAAAGAAAAATTGATGACAACAATTAGGCTTTATATTTATCCAAAAAATTGATAAAGTGGTAAGAACAATTAAGTTGTTGTTTGATCCAAAAAATTCCTGCTATTTGGTGCAATCATGTGGCAATTAAATAGTTTATCCACTTTGCACAACAATGATTTCTAGACTCAACTTTTTATTATATAGTATAGTATATGATATAGTCTCTGATTGAATTTAACTTTTACTTTGCATTTACACATTCTATTAAAATATTGGCACACAATGTTTTTCTTAAATAGTAGAATCTATAGTTCCATATACAAACAAAATCATAATAAATCTTTATTAAAAATTATCAAATTTTATATTTTGATAAAAAAATATAAAATCATATTATATAAAATACTCTCATGAATTATACAGATTATTGATTACATAGTTATTAAATCTGTTGGTACAAACACAATAATAATGAAAATAACATAAAGAGAAACATAGTAATACTTCTGAATATTATTAATTTAAAGAGAAAAATTATACAACACTATTTGGACTAAGGCTTGGCACTTGCTCTCTTTAAAGAGATTCAAGCCCTTAGTTGGCTAAATGTTGTAACTGGTGTAGACCTTCTCTGACTTTTGTCCCCAGGATACAATAGCCCAACAAGTCGTATGGCTAGAACAACCTCTGTACAAAGTGTTCAAGCCCAAAACTCCACTAGAAAAAACACTCTTCCTTGCCAAGAACCTCTCTATTTTTTAGTGTATATTATTGCAGTCATTTGGATTGGATTTGAATGAGTCTATTTATAGGCTCAATGGCCTCACGAAATTACTACCCAAATTAGTCTAATTAGTTAGGTCCATTATTCTAATATAGTTGGTGTTACAAGATTAATTGTTGGATATTAATTTGATAGGCTGGAGTTACACAATTAATGGTGAGATAAGGAGGTTCTGAAGAATGATAAGGCCCAAGCTGATAGTCCATTAAATGGGTTAAGTGGAGTATTAGGCTGTATTTGTTTTGGGTGAAAAGCATTTCCGGAAATGCTTTTCTGAATTTACGGGCGTTTGGTTGCACCTGAAAAATCGATTTTCCGGAAATTGATTTCTGTTGACCATCGGTCAGAGGTGAAAATGGATTCAGTTCCTATTTTCACTTCAAATCCTATTTTCCAGAAAACCCAAAAACAGAGAGCACGAAGAGGGAGAGGGAGAAAGAAACAGAGAGCACGAAGAGGGAGAGGGAGAAAGAAAGAGAGAGCCCAGCGCCATCGTCGATCCAAGCCCAGCGCCCAGCGCCCATCGCCGGCAGCCACGAACCCACGAATCGCTGATCCAAGCCGAGAGACCATCGCCGGCGACCATGAACCCACGAACCGAGTCCCCATCGCCTCACTGCAACGAGCAGATCCAGTTTCGAAAAATCGATCGCGCCGCGCCGTCTATCGTCGATCGTCGATCGTCGAACTCCTTCGAACCCAGCGCTCTTCGCACCGGCGAGTCGCGTCGCGCCGCGCCGCGCCGTCGATCGTCGTCTTCCTCGATCTCTCCTTTTTTTTTTTTTTTTTTTTTTTTTTTTTTTTTTAAAGTTTGATTGTTGTTTTTGTTTTTGTTTTTTGATGAACTGATTGTTGTTGTTGTGGTTGTTGTGTTGTGGTTGTTGTGTTGTTGTTGCTGGAATTTGGTGTTGTTGTTGTTGTGTTGTTGCCGGAATTTATTGTTGTTGTTGTTGTTGTTGTTGTGTTGTGTTTTTATTGCTGGAATTTGTTGTTGAATTGGTTGTGATGTTGAAATTTTTTTGTAATAAAATTTGTTTGGATGTTGAGAAAATGTGAAAATTTTTTCGGAAAATAGCATTTTTAGAATACATCCAAACACATGAAAATATTTTCCACAACAATTTTCATAATTCAACCAAACACTTAAAAATATTTTCCTTTTCCAGAAAATAACATTTCCGGAAAATATGTATTTTCCGGAAAACGTTTTACACGAAACGAACACAGCCTTAATTCGGGCCATTTACTCACTAATGGATATGGTAATTATTTCGAATGAGTTATCAAGTAGGAGGATCAAAGAGGGTGATTCATTTCCATGTTTAACACCTTCACCCTTCACTTCCCCCTTGCGCACGTATCTAGTCCAATATCTGAGTTAATTTATATTAGCCCATTAATCACCACAATTAAAAAGAATAAAATAATCTCTCTCATTTTCAATGTGGGATTAAACAATTTCACTAAATCTTCATCTTCCATATTCATTCCCACATCTTTACATTTATGTTGTAATATTTATTCATTTTAATTAATTAATATTAAAACGTTCCAACAAAATCTAAACAGGACATTGACCTGGTCTAGGAGTCGATCACTGGTTCAAACAATAAGTCATTAGTCAAACTGTAGAGTTAAATTAAAAAAATTAATATAAAAGTAAGTTATAATAAATATGTAAATTGAAAAAGGCATGTCTAAATTACAAACTAAAATTAATTCTAAAAAACTAGTCACATTTCAAAAGTAGCACTAGAAAACATAAAATAAAATAATGTCATAAAATTGCAACCATGTTTTTAATAAATAAAATCCTATCACATTACTTAAAAAACTATTTAAAAAAAAAAGCATATCTCAAACTCCAAAATCACATTTTATGCATATTGCATATCTCACTATATTTCTACTTCCATTAATTACAAGAGATAAAACTTAAAGGTCTCTTCATTGAAATGCCCAATATCAACTTCAATATAAAATCCTTAGTTCTCATTACACGAGAAAGTATACCATGTTTCAGTAATACCAACTCAACATTTGTTTTGGTATTTCCTACCTAATAAATGAGTGACACCTGTTTCAAAAAATCATATCAGACTACTCCACTAAATGATTAATTTATCTTCCTGATAGTATAGAAGATTGTGATTAATTTATTGGAGTAGTCTGATGTGGTTTTTTTGAAACATGTGTCACTCATTTATTGGGTAAGAAATACCAAAACAGATGCTGAGTTGGTATTACCGAAGCATGGTATACTTTCTCCTCACTACACTCCTCATTCAATTAATGATAATGTAATGGACCTATACTGGATTTTACTAGATTTTATTGATTTATGGTCTAACTAAACAATTGAACCAACTTAATGGGTATGTACTTAATTAAGTTATATTGACTACTCATTATTCTCATCATTATTTAATGTGGGACTTCACTCACACGTGTAATCCAACAATCTCTCCTTCATGTGTGGGTCTCTGCCTTTCTATGGGCTTCAAGACCTCTCTGTGAACCATGAACAAGTCCTACTTGCTTCCCATTGCTTAATGGGTCTTTCCCTTCACTTAGTTCATCATCCATGGGCCTCCACATGTCAACTCCGCACATCTTTTATCCTCCATCGGAACCTCGCACTTCATTGTTGTCTAGCACCAATGGTAACAATACTCTTTTGTTGGGTTTTTTTCCAAGATCGTTTTTGTGGGCTTTATGAGCTCACTTGGTTCAATATACCGTCCTCGCTCCAACTGCGAAAAGGACCCACCCTGCTCCATTTGTGAAAGGGCTTTAAGTATACACACCATGTTTTTGCTTCAACTGTGAAAGGAACCTCGATAACCTTGATACCTTTGCTCCATACTACCACAGGCTCTAATACCACTTGTTGGGGAGATAAAAACCTTAGGGAGCTTCCTTGAATAATTGATATAATATGACACATTTTAACCTAAAATGCCTAAACTCAATGGGTATGTACTCAATTATGTTATATTAATTACTCATTCTTCTTATCATTATTTAATGTGGGATTTTACTTACATGTGTAACCTAACACTTATGTATTAGTTTACCTAGTTAATGGTCTACCCTGAGAAATTTGCCCATTTTTAATAACTATGACTGACATGTTAAACGAAAATAAAATAATATTGTTAAAAATCTCAAAATAAACATAGGCACATTTGGTTTATTGAATGGAGATTACATTAGAATTAGTAAACTTTATTACTAGGAATAGAAGATATTGTAATGGAATAACTATTACCATTCATAAGTTTGATTGTTACATATGGAAAGTTTCTAAAAGATGAGGTATACAAAAAATTTATATTTTTGAAAATATATTAATTTTAAAACCTATTACATGCACTAAGGAATTGTTATTACAACTATTTTAAGGAGGAATAGCTATTCGGATTTAGATCTTTTAGAGTTCCTAAGATAATCTACCACATAGAGTTTTCTTAATTTGAACCATTTATTTTAAAATAAATGGTTTAGAATATACCATGTCATTAATCCATTGATAAAAATCTTAAAATAAGAATAATGTTAGAGATACAAACTATTTGACAAATTTTTTTACAAATTGCTGATGTGGTGAATGATTATTGGTAAATGAAAAAGTGACATTAATAGGAGGCCTAGATGAAAACTAATAAAAGGTTGACCACATCAATATTTTGTAAAAATGTTGTAAAATAGTTTGTGCGTGTAACATTACTCCTTAAAATAAATGCCATATCAACTACAAAAATGGACACCTCAGAGGAATTAATACACTTGAACTCTAGAAGATTTGAATCCTAATTATTACACTTGAACTGTTTTTTGAGAAACAAAAATAATAACTATTCAATTAAATGAGTTATTATAGCATACCAGACATATCCATAGTAATATTGCCAAATGGCATAACAATTTATGATGGGAATCCTTATTTAGTTACCTGCCAAGACAAGGTGGATTCTATTTTCCAAGCAAAATAAATAGGCAACCTACCAAGATCTGCATTAATCCTGCCCCTTACACTCCACACATTGTGTATTCTTAAAGGGTAAAATTTTGAGAACCAAGTCTGGATGTCAGATTGATTTAAAAGAATATAATTTTTATTATTATTTATAACTCAAATAGTTGAAGTAGGTTTATTGAAGTGGCAGAGCAGTAATAATATTATCTTTTATGATGCTCTGTTATAGTATGTATTTATTTATTTTTTGATTGATGCTCTATAGTATGTATTAATTAGTCTACTACCGATTTTGGTAAGAATAGTATTCTGAAATTTAAAATTTTGATTCTCCCAACTTAATTTAATTGGACCATAAAACTTAGAAAATTCCGTATTATAAAAAAATAAAATAAAATAAAATAATGCTATTTCTGTCTATTAGCTTTATAAATTAGCCTTCTAGATCTCGGTTCACTAACCCAAACAACCCCCGGTTTTGCTCTCTATCTCTCTCTCTCTTTCTCTCTCTCTCTCTCTCTCTCTCTGTGCAGCAGGACTGTGTGAGATGCTATCTAATTAGTTAGACTGATTTGATACTGCAAGCTTTTGTCTTTGATTACCACCATGGCCATGGTGGTGCTCACAATTCTCTTGGCCATATTCCTATCGTTGTTCATTAAAATTGCGTATGACACTCTCTCATGCTACTTTCTAAACCCAAGACGCATCAAAAAAATCATGGAGAAGCAAGGAGTGCGTGGCCCCAAACCTCGGCCTCTCATAGGCAACGTCTTGGACATGGCCTCCTTTGTAGCCAAAACTACCTCCCATGACATGAACTCTATCAACCATGACATCGTGGGTCGCCTTTTACCACATTACGTCGCGTGGTCCAAACAATATGGTATTGCTAGCTAGCTACTTTCATTTTCCCCTCATTAAACTTTGCATATATATATATATATATATTTATAGTTTGTACTTAACCATCTGAGCTCTAGTCGCGATGGTACTTCGGGGTCCACATCCTCTATGGGAGAGGAACAGACTTCTTCCGTAAGAGTAAATAATTTTTTTTTTCTCCACGTGGGTATGTTTGGCTTCAACATCCGTGGACACTAGTCCCGATGTATATATGTGTATATCTTCCTCTTTCTATTGTTATGTTTTAATGAATTCTTGTTCATCTTTTCCTCATACTAGCTTGTTTGCAATATTAGGAAAAAGATTTATATTTTGGAATGGGGTGGAGCCAAGGATGTGCCTGACGGAGACTGAGTTAATAAAAGAACTATTGTCCAAGTACAGCACCATGTCCGGTAGGTCATGGCAGCAACAACAAGGATCCAAACATTTCATTGGGAGAGGTGTATTAATGGCTAACGGCAAGGATTGGTATCATCAGCGTCACATCGTTGCTCCGGCCTTCATGGGAGACAGGCTTAAGGTATGATAATATATGATAAGACTGAAAATTGTTCTCAATGATATTGCAATATTGCCACAACCCCACTTTTCACTTCAAAATCAAATTTTTTTATTTTTATTTTTAAAATTTTATTTTTAAATGTTCGAATTAAGAATGTGATAAATTGATGGTTGGTTTTCATTTTTCTAAAGAGTTATGCGGGGTACATGGTGAAATGCACTAAGGAATTAGTCCAATCACTACAAAATGCTGTAGAATCAAGCCAAACAGAGGTGGAAATTGGTGAATACATTACTAGACTCACTGCAGATATAATATCTAGAACGGAGTTTGATACTAGCTATGAGAAAGGAAAACAAATATTCCACCTTTTGACAGATTTGCAACGGCGTTGTGCCCAAGCAACTCGCAACTTATACCTTCCCGGAAGTCGGTAAGTTACATATATGGATATATAGTCATGCACACAAGTCTTTGATATCTATACCATGTGTTTTTTTATTTTTTATTTTTTTTTTTTAACCGGACGATTCTACCTTTGATAGATAGGGGATATTTCTTTTACGCAATCTGATTTTCTTGTTTCTACTTTTGTAGATTCCATCTTTTTACTTTAAGCTTATGTAGTCTTTATTTTCTGTCCATCACTTTTAAGAGAGTTACAATATCTAAGATATTTCTAAGGATTTTTCAATTAAATTAAACATCATCTATCACGTAATCATTATAAATGCGTCAGCAAAACCAACCCCCTAAATAAAAAAAAAAAAAAAAAGTCATCCAGCATAGCATACAAAAATTCAAAATCCTTAATATATTTATGATTTTTTTCAGGTATTTTCCTAGTAAATATAATAGAGAAATAAAATTATTGAAGATAGAGGTGGAGAGGTTATTGATGGAAATAATTCAAAGCCGAAAAGACTGTGTAGAGATTGGTCGGAGTAGCTCATATGGGAATGATTTGCTGGGTATGCTCCTTAATGAGATGCAAAAAAATAAAGATGGTGGATTCAGCTTAAATTTACAGCTGATCATGGATGAATGCAAAACATTCTTCTTTGCTGGACATGAAACCACTGCCCTCTTACTCACATGGGCCATCATGTTACTAGCCAGCAACAATTCTTGGCAGGAAAAAGTTCGAGCTGAGGTGAAGGAGGTTTGCAATGGTGAAACTCCCTCTGTCGATCATCTTTCCAAGCTCACCTTGGTAAGCAAGAAATGATTATTATTATTATTATTATGGGTGGAGTTCCAAGAAATTGAGTTATGTTATGATTACAATTATTTTTATATGTGAAGTGATAAATTTTGATTATGATAACATTACTTTTTCATATTATCATCATTAATACTATTTTTATTATGTACTAATCAAAATAAAATATACATGAGATTGGGACAAAACATGTAAAATATAATCCTAAAAACATCAGGAAGTAGTGACAATTGGCAATTTGCCATAGCCCCTAATAAACAGTGCTTACCTATATATTAACCAAAAATAGCTCTTTCGCAAAAACAAATAGTACCTAACAGATCCTACTTCTAGCACTACTGCACTAGTAGCAAATAGCAATTGCTATTTTCTTTAGTCATAAACTCAGGGATATTTACTTTTGATTTGTATGTAATGTCAACCATGGTTTAACTTTTTAAAATAATCAAAATGGTATTGAAGAAGTCCAGAATCCTCATTATGTGCCGTCAGTTGGTAGGTATATGTATATAGTTTTTTTTTTTTTTTTTTTTTTTTTTTTTTTTTTTTTGAGAAACTGTTATATGTATATAGTTAATTGTGAAAATGATGGTTTTTATTTTTTTATTTTTTTTATCACACAGGTCCAGGTTTATGTAACTTTCTCTACCTTTTGGCTAACATCAAATTCAAGTCTTAGTTCTTCAATAGTAGTAAAAAAAAAAAAATGTGCGATGGACATAGCGCCGCTTTTCTTCCCCTTAGTAAACTAAATCCAAAAAGGAAAACTGAGGACACTGGCTAGTGCACTCAATTAATTACTCCCCACTTCAGAGTCTGAGAGGACAAACCTAATATAAAATTTTGAGAGTCAGAAATGATTGTTTTAGTGGCTTAGTTGGTATTGAAAGGAGACCAAAAATGGTCAAAGTATGTGGCATTGCCTTTGTAGGCAGAGTTTTAAAAGTTGTATTAGTGACATAACGTCATAAAAATGTTTGATTTAATATATATATTCATATATATATATATATATATTTTTTTTTTTTAAATTGTTACGAGTCAGAAGGAAGGATTTCAATCCTAATTCTTCTCATAAAATAGATCCATCAATGCCATTGAACTAAATCCTATCTTTGAATCTATTTCTCAATTCTCATATTATCTTATTAGAAATATTCTTGCTTTCATTAAAGGGTTTTTATTTTTTATTTTTACACAATTTTTAAAACTTGTCTTTGCAGTTGAATATGGTAATAAATGAAACTCTTAGACTCTATCCACCAGCTACTGTTCTACCTCGAATGGCATTAGAAGATCTTAAGCTAGGTGACCTGCATATCCCAAAGGGTCTATCAATATGGATTCCAGTGCTTGCAATTCATCATAGCAAAGAATTATGGGGTGAAGATGCAAATGAGTTCAACCCAGAAAGGTTTGCTTCCAAGTCATTCACACCTGGCCGGTTCATTCCTTTTGCCTCAGGCCCCAGAAATTGTGTTGGCCAAGCTTTTGCCATGATGGAAGCTAAGATCATATTAGCCATGTTGATCTCGCGGTTTAGCTTCACTATTTCAGAGAATTATCGTCATGCTCCTGTTACTGTTCTCACAATAAAGCCCAAGTATGGAGTTCAAGTATGTTTGAAGCCCATAAGCACTTGAAACATACTGATTTTGAAGTCGTATAGAGAGCTTGTGTTTTGACGAGGGAGTTTGGAATGAGTGTTTTGATATAGATTTTAAATGCTTGAAGTCTTTTTCAATTTAACCAAAGTTAGAGGTAATAGATTCAGGGAAGAAAATATGCTATTGTAAGAATTACAAATGAAATGAAAGAAGCATTATGATTTTGGTTTTGGTCATCTGGTGTTATATAATCGAAGGGCCATAAAGTTATTTAGGGGTCAAAACAAGCACTTATTTAAAGTTAGGGGCTGTTTAGACGTGCCTAAAGTCCCATTAAAAAAAAAAAAAAAAAAAATCAAAGAAGCGAAAACATAAGGTGATGGGTTAATAGTGTTTCTTCTTTAGCTTGGATGCTCCCCAGACACTTATAATGGTAATGTGATTCTTCTATCTTTTTCTTCAAATCAACTGATTTAACAAATGCTCAACTTTTAACATTTAAAAATAGACAAAGGTAAGTGTTTTTTTTTTTTAAAAGAAATGGGTAGGGTCAAGTTGTTTTGCTACAGATATGATGTGCTAAATTATGAGTAGCAGTTTATCACTTTCATATTAATTAACTATTTTTTTTCCAACATGCACAATTTATTACATTAAAATTGTGCCCCAAAAAAAAAAAAAATTTTTATTCTTACATTTTCTTAATATATTTTAGGTTCAAGTCTCAAAGGGTGCTAACTCAGCCAACCTATCAAATGCTAACAGCAATCTGGGATTCCGCTCCCCCCACTACTAATTTCTTTTTTGTTTCAACTTCCATGTTCTTTATTTCTCCTCTGTCCCTGCCTAACATGCTTCCTACGAGATATTCCTACCTCACGCTCCTCTATTGGGCGTGTCATTAGCCAGAACACAACACAAATAAACCCCACCCCCACCCTCCCGCCGGCTTCCCCTTCATTTTTTTTTTTTTAATAATTATTTTTAATAAGTACTTTGTACACTCATGACAAGATTTGATCATAAGACATTTGCTTTGTAATAATTACTCTTTACCATTAAACCAAAATATTAATTGGTTTTAGTGTAAGGGGGATTTGAATACACATCATTCATTTTATAATAAGAAATTTTATCAAGGTTAAAAAAAAAAATTCACTAATTGAGATAACTAAAACCTACTTTTAATTAAGAGTTATGTTAGGCACCTCCTTAGAAATATTTATATGTAGTAGGTTTAAACTGTTATCTTATTTTGTGGCCTAAAATTTTATTTTATTTTGTAGCTTAGAGATATCACAATCTAAACTGTTTGTATTATTCTAATCAAGGTTTATTATATTATCTAAGAAATCATAATTCTACCTATGGACATTACTTACTCCTAAGGTTAGCTCATGATTATATATATATATATATATATGTATGTATGTATGTATGTGTGTGTGTGTGTACGTGCAAACACTCATGAGAGAGACCGTATCCCCGGCCCTCCAATTTTCTAATTGGGCCAAACTCGTGTGAACAAAAGTACTCATATTGGTGCGTTTCAAAATGAACATTCTACTATTTATATTTTTTTGCCCTAATTTGAGGGTTTACAATAGAGACATCACTTATTTTAATTAAAGAAAAAATTAAAAAAAAAAAATACCCAAAACATATATAATTTTTATTGATATATTTGAATGTACATCATTTGAAAAATATATAGAATATTACATGGCTTTGATCTTAGATACAATCTAAGAAGAAGTACATTGCTTGGATTCTAGTTACAATCTAGAAATTGGAAAGTAATTGGAAAATCTTTAATCTACAAATCATTGATCTAAGTTCAGAGGTTATGTTACAAGAAAAGAATATGTTAGGCACTCACCTTACTCAGTGAAATTGGTCTTTTAGATTATGGTGGCCAATAGTTATATTATATCATCCAAATAACATATCATAACATTCAAGAGAACATCATCCAGAATTTAAATAAGCATTCATGTAAGCATGGTGAAAAACCTTAATTAAAACATACAGTCAAATTTGAAAAAGTTGGAAATTGAATCATGGTGATTATGTGTGTGTGTGAGGTCAAAATCCTAATTTAAACATGTGATTCTACTATTATAAATCAAAGGCATGGCAACGTGTTTACTATTAGGTCAAACCCCTAATTCTAAACATATGACCACATTATTTGAATTAAAAGCAGGGAAACATGTTTATTACCAAAATAATTAACATCCTAATATCTAGCATGCTAGCATAAAAGAACATGGGAAAAATATTCAAGAACTTAAGCATAGATATTCAACAATATTTAATATAAAATCATACTTGAATCTAAATTGCTAGGATTTAATTAAAAGAGAGGTTTAAGAGACCATATTGCATGCATTAGCACCCCAAAAGAGGAGGAGGTTCCTCTTAGAGGTTGTTAAGGAATGAGATAACAATGTGAAGGTTTGTAAACTCAAAACCAATAGGATTTGATGTTTATCCCAAGAGGGTACCTTACTTTGTTTCTTCCTCTAAAATCCTAAAAATAATGGAGGTACTCCAAGAGAGTCTTTAGAGGAGTGAGGCAACAATTTGAAGTTGTAAACTCAAGACAAGAGGACTCATGCTTACCCTTCTATTGATTTGAGGACAAGAGGACCAAAACACCAAAGGAACTTTCCTTATTACTTCCTCTAGATCTCTAGGGGATTCAGAATGGTATTGGCGGAGTCCATTTATATTGAATGTTAGAGGATTTTAGAATAAGATTTGATTGACGTGGGACTTGAAAATTTCTGAATTTGGACTGAATTTCAAAGTTACGAAGGTTTGACCTAAAAGGCGAGCAAGCGAAAAACCAAAGTGTGCATTTGACTCCAAATTAAAAAGTCATCTTATTTTACTATTCAATTTATTTATGCTACTATTTATAGGCTCCACTGTACTTTTTGATACTATTAATGAGTTTCACTATACTATTCTAGCTAACTTTTACATTTATCTACAATACTTTCAACAAAAAATTTTCAGTTTCAGCAAAATAAACGAATCCCAAACAGACCCAAAAAGTAATAAAATTGAGTATTGTTTGGACCATCTGTTGATTGACAAATGGGCCTAGTAACAACTTATCCACTTGCTTTTTACACGACTTTTTCATCAAATGCATTTATTCCTCCAAATCTCAACCATATCAACCCCTACTTGGACCTCAAGTTTAGCTAATTAACTCCCAACTTCCTTAATTCAATCCGTTAATAATTAAACTAGTGTATAATCCGTGCACATCCATGGGTACATTTAAAAACAATTACAATTACACATATATATGAGTTCAAATTATACCTGGTGTAAGAGTTGCAACTTACAGCTTTTCTAAGCCATGAATTTCTAAAATATGTAATAATTTTTCATTATATATATGATTTAGAATTTGATTAGATTTGGAAAAGTCACTGAATTTAAATTGGACCAATTAAAAGCAAGTGTTTGTAATTACATGTGATTGAGACTCAATTCATGCAAATGCATATTAATCATTAAAACTTGATCTCATGATATCTTTCAATCTAATGATTCAATTGAGGCCCATGACTTGTCATTTTGATTGTTGTGACTTCAAGATTTATTTAATGTAATACATTTGGAAATCAAATAGTCAAAATTACAATCTTACCTTTGGGATGTGAAATGACCATTATGTCCTTAGATGAGGTTAAATGTGAGTTGTAAAATATGGTGTCTATAATGTGGGATAGAATCAAGTTACACTTAATGTAACTTTAAGCCATATTATACCACTTGGTAAAACCAAACCACATTAATTCATTACATTCTCTCCTAATTTTTTTTTTCAAATTTTAATATAGAATTCTGTATTTTTTTTAACCTTTTAAAATTACATAAAAAATTAGGGAAATAAGAATAATATAGCATAGTAAAAATAATTTAAAATTTTAAAAAATCAAAAAAATAATAATAATGATTTTTTCCCCATGGTTGATCTAAACCAATTAATAGGCGACAAGGCGACAAAATCATTAACTAGTCGAAGAAAGCCAAGTACTTATCATTTTGCCTCATGACAAATATTATATGTGAATGTCATAGGGATAGTGCAGTCTACCTTGATGGTTAGGAACCGCAAAACCAACCAAGCACGGGTCGCCTGGTGGAGCATTTTGAGTAAATTGGGACAGGACAGAAGCAATAAAGAATAGTGTTCTATCACAAAGCAACTTGCATATTTTTGTGGAACATTATGGACAGTGGTTTTAATCGTACCGAGTTGCACTCAGTTGCATTGTTCAATGAATACAGATAGAAAAAAAAAAATAAAAAATAAAATAAAAAACTAAATAAACTGCATTGTCCAAGACGAGTATTTTGAAGAGGAATTAATTTGGCTAGCATTCTATGTAATTCATATTTATAAGCTAATTTTTTTCTCTTTAACTGAAGTTTTTTTCTCTATCAAAAGATTCAAAACAAGCCAATCAATTTTACTAATTCTAAATCTAGAACAAAATTTTAGCAAAGACCCTTTAAAACTATGATAGCTTGGATGGTATCTCTCCATGCACTAAGTGCATGCATGACAATATGGGGGGAATTAGTTTGGATCCTAGAGGGTTGGGGAGGAGTATACTTAATAACTATATATTTATAAACCAATTCAAAACTATGATCGAGAAACCCTCAATTATATAGCTTAAAGTTAAAAGATCTCAATATCATTATTAGAGTCAAACCTATACGATCTATAACAAACGAGATTTATATGAGTTTGATACATCAATTAGAAAACTTCTTGATAAAAAATTGACAAAAGAGATGAATGTTCCTCACTCTTGTCCCATTTTTTTATGGTAAGAAAGCATAGAGAACCAAAAGAGGAAATGTCCACATATATATATATATCAACTGTAAGAGTCTTAATAAACAATTAACATTTAATGGATAATCTATTTCTCAAAAAGATATATATCTTGGTTACCAAACCAAAGAATTAAAACATTTTACTATTTTAGTATAGAGTTGACAGGGGAATCTTGACCTTTAACAGCATTTAGCACTCTTAGAGGATATTATCATTGGTAATGCCCTTTGAGCTTAATATAGTTCCTCAAGTGCTAAGAGTCTTGTAACTAACTTAATATAATTCCTCAAGTGCTAAGAGTCTTGTAACTTAGTGGTATTATTATTATAGCTCTCAAATCTTTCAAACATGGACTGACAAAATCTCTAAAATTCCTTAAAGACTTTTGTGCAGTTCATATAAATTATATTCTTCTATTCTCTAAAATATCTTAAAATTGTTTGTACAAAAATCCAAAAGAATGGAATATTCCTTTCCCCAAAGAAAATTGAGATAGAAAAGGAATCCCTAGAATTTGTAGGCATAGTTTTTTTTTTTTTTTTACAAGATAGAAATTCTACTCTAGCTTAATGTAAATGTATATGTATGTGAAACTCCCTCCTCAAGACTTGAACCCCAGCCCTTGCCTCCCATACTCCACAAGTACTTAATACTTGTGGAATGACCATCGTGCCAATGGTGTATAGTGGTGTAGGCATAGTTTTAAATCAATTATATTTAGACTTAAAGAACATATAGTTTTTAAAATAAGAGATTTTTTTTTTTTTTAAATGAAGATAAAAAAAGTTTTTAAGGAATTTTTAACTATGGAAGAAATAAGGGGAAATTATACTTTACTATCTTAAATTATACCCTCAATTACACTTTGTATCCTAAATTTTTTGAATGCATGTTTTGCACTTTAAACTATGATTATTGTTATACTTTACACCTTAACATCAAGTTTGCTATTAACTTTGATAGAAAAGGACAAAACTTATGTGTAGTACCTTAGGTGGTGTTCCTTAGATTCCCCTTTTAAGACTTAACCATGTGCCTACTTAATTAAAAAATACACTTTCATTCTATGAGAAAAAATCCACATGGCAAAGTCTTAAAAGGGGAATCTAAGGAACAGTACCTAAGTACTATACCTAAGTCTTGCTCGATAGAAAAAAATTGCATACTGTGAAATGATCTAATTGCCAATCTTCTTAATCCCTTACAAGCAAGTGAGAAAATTACACTTTACCACCCTAAACTATGTTCCTAATTACACTTTGCACCCTAAAATTTAAATTTCTATCCAAGCTAACGGCAAACTTAATGTTAAGGTGCAAAGTGTAACAATGTTCATAGTTTAAGGTGCAAAACGTGTGTTCAAAAAGTTTATGGTGCAAAATGTAATATGAAGAATAGTTTAGGTTGGTAAAGTGTAGTTTTCCCAAGAAATTATATAAAAATCTCTCTAAAAAAAATCCCTCTTTTTGATTATTGTTATTATTATTATTATTTTATAAAATTCTTTTTGAAAACTTAAAGAAGAAAAAATATTTTTTGGACCCAAAAAGGCCCAGAATTTGTGAAACAAATAAAAAAAAGATTTAAACTATACCTAAGGGAAACTTGGAGATGATACCCAATAAAATAAGGTAGAAATTAATTAATATTATGAATGTATAATTGTAGTTTCCTTATGTGGAAGAGGAAACGTAGAGAGTACAATATAATACGCTAGAAAAACTCCATACAAGGAAATATATGAGCAGGCCCAAAACTACATTTTTTTTAAAGCCCCAAAACTACAAATTGATTTGTGACAAATAATATTATATTAAAATTTAATCTTTAGGATTGTGACAAATATTATTACATTACGAAATAGCATAACAATTTTTATTTTTTATTTTTTATTTTAATTTTAGGATTGATAGCATCATAACAGCTTTGAAGAAACAATAACATGTAATTTAGTAATAGTTCTATCTCTTTTATGAGGATAATCAATGTACAAATCTCCCTTCCCTTATTTGTTGTAACCATCTCATCATCAAATAGCAACAACGCGTTAAGAAGAGAAAAGTTACCGATACTACTCTCCCTCTTTCCTTTTAAGTCACCATCACTTGATTCAAAAAGGAAAAGAAAAGCAAAGCACTTCTATATCTGCGCCCATGAGCCGTGAAGTAAAAAGTCAATTAAGCAAAAGTCCTCCAAATTCAAAAGCTAAATGTGCTACACATGATAATAATTTAGGTACGAAAAAAAGATATCTACAATTTCCATTGAAAGTAGAAAAAGAAAAAGGTGAAAATCATATTGGACATTGCTTTCACAAATGTGAACATATATACCAGCAGTGTGAGAATACTTTGTTACAATCTTCTTGATGGAGACCCTTTTCCTACCATGCCACTCACAAGGATTTTGACTTACAAACATTAGCAAACGATCTTAAGTCAACGGGGTAAAAAGCCAAATCCAAATCTAACCCAAAGTGCCAATTGTAGAATTTTTTAGACTGATTTGGGAAACTTGAGGCAGAGTAGACTGGGCAGAAGTATATCATCTCTGATGCGTTTTTAATTGCGCCATATGCATCTATACTTGTCTTCCACGACTTGCATGCATATCATGGACAAGCATCTAAGTTACTTCTTAACCAACCATGTATATACATAATCATAGTGGGATGGCCCTTTAAAGACAAAATGGAAGTCGTATCAAAATATATGCCCCCATAAAATAAAACAAATCAATCATTACATTATAAATAGGTCAAATGTGTCAAACATTAACAATTTATTTAGAGCTTTTGTCATGTCAAACCAATTTGCATTGGCAAAAGGGAAACTTAAAAATTATAAAAATAAATAAAACAAATCCACGTTTCTTGATTTGGGGATGATATATTGATTTATTTTCTTAAGAACGGGGTGATATATAGATTTGAAGTATTTTTTTCTTCTATGATAGATTTGAAGTATCTGTTTTGGCACAAATATGAATAAAATTGAAAATGGACAAAATTTAGATATAGTATCTTAGGTGTTGTTCTTTAGATTCTCATTTTAAGATTTAACCATGTGGCTATGTTGGGTTCTAAGACTTTATGTTTAAATGTATTAGAATTTCAATTTGTAATGTTGGCAAACCATGATCAAAATGTTAAGTCTTATTTTAGACTTGCTCAAAGTATGTTTAAGTGTAAAGTTGAAATCGAGTGTACTGCAGGATTTACCGTGTAAATCTGCCTGACTCGATCAATCGAAAATTAGACTTAATCGATCAAAACTTGTGCAGATTCTTTTTCTGCAGAATTTTCCAACTCAGCCCAAGCCTGTTTGACGTGTAGGGTTTTATATTTTGCCTTCAGTGTAGGGCATTTAGTGTTAGTCTACCGTAGGAAGGATAGGTTTCATATAGGTACTTACAACATAGTGAAATACGGGAAGTATGGCCCGTTTCAGATCACCAAGATGATCAATTACAATACCTATTCGGTCACACTTCCACCAGACATGGGAATTTCATCTACCTTTAATTTTGCTAACATGTATGAGTATCATCCTCTTGATGAGCTAGACAATGGGAATTCGAGATTGAGTTCATTCCAAGTGGGAGGGATTGATTTAAAGCTCATGTCTTCTTGGATCAAAGGGAGTATCAAAAGTGAACTCACAAGAAATCCAGGAAGTAGGGATCATCAGCATGACAACGACGGAATTGCATGAAATTTGGTGACGTGAAGGAAACATTACTAGGAACAAAAGCCATGGCCATTTCAACAATAAGTTATGCCACATTTTGGGAAAATTTCTTCATTTAAGCCTCGAAATCCTCATATTTGCCATTTTTAGTAATTTTTATTTATGTTATTTTCTTGAAGTAGATGAGTTATGGTTCTTGTAGCTTCCGCCCACATCAGCAACCCATAAAGTTAGCCTTAAAAAATAATTTTTATATTTCTTTTTCTTAAGTGCTTTATTGTCTCTCTATATTGCATGGAGTCTTCTTGTTATTCTTTGTCTCAGCAACCCAATAGACAATAGAAGCCATTCTTCCCATCTTGAAGCATGCCTTTTAATGCCACTACCATGACATTGCCCCATAACAGAATGTAATGTGACTCACACGTATAGTGTCTCTAATCACCACGGTAAAGACATTAATAGTCGAATGGTATCAATAAGTCACAATCCCCAACTCTCCAACATCAGTCCCCTCCCTTCTGACATTAAATCACTCATTTCTTTGCTAGATCAACATTAAATCTCCCCTAAGTACTCTCGCTATGCTAAAACTAGTCCAACCAACTTGGTTCGCGGTTTTCACAATTAAACTGCTAGTTTCCAATTATTGCCAGTTTTGCTTGAAATTCTTTTTTTTTTTTTTTTTTGGTATAAGCAGACTAGTTTGAGTTTAGTTCTCGATTGAACCAAATGAACTATCCAAGCTTATCCAGTTTTCAAAACTATGAATAAAAGTGTACGTTTTTAGACCCCTAAAAACACAACCAGATTAACCTAGTTAATTAGCCAAGTGATTACTTAGTCAAATTATCAGATCTAGGTTAACATAAATATATAATATCATTGTAAAGTGCGGAAAATAAATAACACAACGATCTGATTATTCAGGAAAACCAACCAATAAAAAATCTGGGAAGGATTTAACTTAGCTATCCTCAAGGTAAAATAGATCTACTATGAAAGAATTGAAGTTTATACAATAGCGACTTAGACCACCAACATCCTATTGCTACCTTGAGTAGAAAACTTACTACCACGACCACATGACAACTCTGAGTCCACGGACTACTTATTTCTCAAATCCACAGCGAGTATAAGCACTCCTGCTTGTGTATCTTTAAGCTCTTAATGCAGCAACTGAATGATCATTAAGCTCTTGACATAAATCTTGATTCTTGATAACCTTAAGTATATATGAGGGTAAACACCTCTAGATCTCACAAGAGATTAACATACACAACATAAACAACAACTGCAACAACTACAAAATGTGGTTAGAGTTTTTCCTTTTATACCTAGGGCAAAACATAAATACCTACATATCAAACGGGCTTGAGTTGAGTTGGAAAATTTTGCAAAAAAACAATTTGCACAAGCTTCGATCGATCGAGCTAGGCAAATTTACAAAGTAAATCCTGCAGTACACTCGATTCTAACTTTACACTTAAACATACTTTGAGCAAGTCTAAAACAAGACTAAATGTTTTGATAATAGTTTGCCAACATTATAAATTAAAGTTTGAAAGTTCAATATGGGTAAGAAACACCCTTGAACGTTTAGACCCCCAGATACAAAAATACCAATTCAAGCTTTATATCAAACAATTAATGTGCGGAAGATGATAACAAGCTTATAATAGAATTGATAAAACAATCTAAGCCAAATATAAACATATCCACAACAGTAAATATAAGGCAAAGATAAAGGAAAGAGAGATGTAAACACACGGACAACACACGATGTGTTATCGAAGAGGAAACCGAAGTCCTCGGCGTAAAACCTCTCCGCTGCCCTCCAAGTGGTGATAAAATCCACTAAAGAATATAGTTGGGATACATGAACAGCAGAAGACCCTCCAAGCCTAATCTACCCAAGTACCTAAGCCCTCCAAACTTCTTGCTCCAACGAGATTACGCCAAACCTATTGCTTCTTTAGCTTGCCGGATTCCGCTACTTGACCATAGCATCAACCAATGTATATTGGTTCCTTTCCAAATTGCTTCCTTAAGCACCAAATGGACATTCTCACAGACGTGGGTGTGGTGAGATAAGGGTTTGGTAAATGACCTCTCAAGGGTATGACAATGGAGAGGAAGAGAGTAGAGGAATTTGTAGAGTCTCTTTAGATGAAGATTGGGGATGAGGTAATCTTGTTTTTCTCTAGGGTTTTCTCTCACAAAATTCTCTCTGGAAGCTCTCTCAATATGATGAGTATAAGGGTGTATATATAGTAGGGTGAGAAGGGAATGCAAAATGTCAGTTTTTGCCAAACAGGGCAAGTTGGTGACTTGATCTCGCGGCTTGACCAAGTCGCGAATTCAAGTTGTGACGTAACGGCCTAGCCAGACTGGAACTTTTGTCCTGTAGCGTGACAGCTGGCGCGACCCTTTAGCTTCCCAGTGTGCCTCTCACGTGCCAGCATTTCGCGGCTTGCCAGTCGCGATCCACCCGCGAGCCCTAGCAGCAAGCCTCTGTTTTTCTTGCACACACTTGAGCTTTTCTTCACATCTTCTCACACACTACCCTTACAATTTTCCCACCTAAATACAGGGTTGCTAAGTGCTAAATTACAAGCAAATTGGTCATGGAATAAAGCCAATGAAATGGTTGATTAAATTCAATCTTACAATCTCCCCCTTTGGTTATTCCGTGACAAAACCCTACAACAGACTCTAGACTTAAACGTGAGTTGGGAACAGTTGGAAAACTCACTTACACCTAACTCTAGATTCTGTAAAGCTCTTGAACATATGAATAAGTAACTCCTGAAACACAATAACATAGCAATATCATTGTATGCAGAAAACTTAATATGCATATGGAGCAAAAAAAAGCATGATCAAGCAAAAATGAACATAAGCATAAAAGCAATAATTCATGGCAAGATCAACACCAGTAGTCACTAAGAAAAAGTGATTACTATGTTCATTCACACAAGGAATGAACATCCGGACATGCAAAAATGATAAACTCAATTGAAGAGTATCATTTGCAAGTCCAACACTCAACCAATGCATACAAACATATATGCATCTAGGAACAATCCTACACGGGCACAAGAGTGTTGTACTTAAGGTAATGCAAAGCATTAACAAGTACCAAAACACAAAGCACAAAGGCTGAATATGCAAAGTTTTTGCAAATACATGGCACAAACCATACAAGCCTACAAACCAGTGCATAAGAACAAGTCACAACCCTCAAAGCTTACAAAAGCAACAATGGGTACAAACCAACAATCAAACAGTGCTTAAAGCTGAAAAACATCATACTATATAAGTGTTGAAATAAACAATTACCACCACAGTATTTTGAGTTATCAAGGTTTTATATACAAAAAAACTTAAAAAAAATGATGAAGAAATCTCCCCCTCAAGATGAGCACTCCCCCTCAAGAGCTGCCCCCAAAGATTCTCCCCCTTTTTGACCGAAATGGCCAAAGGGTCACTGTTTCAGTTTTGTGAAAATACCATCAACTTGAGCTGCTACCACATCAATCTAGTCCTGCATGGCAACCAATCTCTCCGACTGCTCTTTCTGGCCATCTCTGAGGGTCTTTTCCATTTCCGTAAGATGTTTGTGAAGATTATCAAAGAGCATTTGCAACTTGTCAGGCTGAGGGGCAGACTATGGTTGAGTAGTGCCCGGTTGCTCAGAAGTAGAAGAAGTAGGAGAAAATAGATGTGCACTCTTTGGAGCTTTGGATAAGTGACTCTTGCTGGCCTGTAGAATGAACATAGAGATTGGTCGAGGAACAGCAATCACGTTCCCAATTGAGAGAGGAGTAACACCTTCACATAGAACGAAGTTCATAATAAGACTACAGAATGGAAGGCACCCTCGTGCTACTGTTCTGGTTGCTGTCTTTCTTATGATGTGATAAATATGGGCGCAGATGTCAATGGTGGAGCCAGTGATGAGATCACATAGAAATTGAGCCATTCTAAGATTTATATACACCGTGTTGGTCAACAGATAGAGGTTTGAAAAAATAATTAGCTTCAATGTAGTCAACTCAAGTGAAAACTTGGAAGTACTAATTAATGTGCCTGTGCTGGAAATGTCATGGTTAGGACCAAGAATTTGAAGAATGTCCTAAATTGCTGGAGTACGATCATCATACGGAGTAAGGTCAGCATCCGCAGGTCGTGTGATTTTGAGAAGTTCAGCTATGGTGTCTGGATTAATGATGAACTCCGTTCCTCTTACCAGATAATGTAGTTCAGTCTCAAGATCAACTGTGTTGGCGAGACATTCCTTCACAAGTTCAATCATTGGATCAACAAAATTTCCGAATAGAGCTGCCCAATCTTTTGTCTCGAAGATCCGAGGGACAAAAGTTGTGTCCAAAGTGTCAAATCTGACCTCCCGTTCCACTATAAGAGTTCCCCGGCCAAAAATGTTGAAGTAGGCATCTTGGTGCTGAGGAGATCTGAATAATTCATTATTGAGTTCAGTGGATGGCTGTGAGGAGGACCGTGTTCTTTTTGCAACAGGCACAATTTCTTCTTCTGACATCACCTCTTTTCCTTTCGAGGATTGTCGAGACATTTGTAAGATAGCAAACACACAGAAAAGTACCAAATGCAATACCACAGGGAATCAACAACAACTGGATTAGATTCAGTTAAGAATGTGAGAAAAATTTCACTTTAATCACAAACACAAGAATCAAATCAACAACAAGATACCAGATGGTTAAAATGAAACACACTCCACACTTAAGCACAAAAACTATAAAAACCATAGAACCATAGACAAATGACCCACGACCACATACAGAGAGTACCACATAGATCTCAAACCCATATGTTTAAAGAGAATGAGAAACTCTATCAAATGAACAATGCTCAGACTAGAGACAAACATGCTGGAGTACAAACAAGATATAAAATAAACTCAGCAACAAAAGAAAATAACCTCAAACAAACAAAAACACAATTTTAGGCAAACCCATGTTTTAACACAATCTATCGCAGAGCACATGTGCAGTGTACTACACAAGAAGGTAATGGATAACATAGTAAGAATGGAATAAGGGAAAGAAAACCCATACCTTATTTTTGGAGATTTATGTAGAAATGATGCAGAGATGAGAGATTTTTCAGTTAGAAACGAACTGTTTGAGAGAGAGATTGAAGAAGATAATGAACAGTTACTGAAAATCGAGGGAAAACTGGAAATCAATTTTAAAAACTGTCTTCAAAAACTCAAAACACGCGTTTTTTGTGACTTAACCAAGTCGCCAGTAAGTCGCTAGATAAAGTCGCGAAACACTGTGAAGGTAAGATTCTAGAAAAGTCTTCTAAGTGTTTTTCGCGACTGGAAGGTTTAGCCGCGAAGGATTCGCGAGTTGAGCCGCGAAAATCTCTGAGTAACCCTCGCGATTGTACATTCCACCCGCGAACAAGCCGCCAAAATGAGCCGCGAAAAGAGCAAAACTCAAATTTTTCAAAAATTTTCTAAGTCTTTTTCGCGACTAGAATACTGACTTGCTAATAAGTCGTGAAAAATCTCTGATTGAGCTCGCGACTGGGGCTTGCGACTGTGTCAACCGGCGACTAAGTCGCCAAAACAGGGCAATACAATTTTTGAAAACAATTTTGCATTTTTGTAAAAACAAAGTACTTTCCAAAAACAAAACAAAACACTCAAAAATCTTTTTGTGTTTAACCAACAAAGATTGAGCATGTGAAAACACATTTTACCAAGTACAATCACACAAATGAATATGACATTCATTGAACATAGACTTGTGTGATGTGTGTGGATATCAAAAGTGAGATAGTCCTTAGTCCAATGCGAAGCTTCAATGATTAATTCAATCAAGGCATACACAACTAGCACTAGATAATGTGACCTATCTCAATTATAGAAGCATGCATATATGACCTCCCACAAGAACTTGATAACAAATCTTTGAAGCTTTTCATTTGGCTCTATATTCAAAATATCATTTGCCATTTTTGAGCAAAGAAACTCTCATTGTGAGATAGATGCCTGAACTTTTTGATATTTCAATTTATGAGTTAGCCTTTGGCTTTTTGAGCATCATACATTTTATTATGGTCGCTTTCCCTTTTTCCTAGTCAAATACTAGTATGTGCGACAGGCTTTTGCAGTTCTATATCTCTTTTCATTTTGAGATTTACATTTAGAGAGCTCTTTAAAAGCATAAAAATAAAGAGTGGGAAGATATATAGGCATGAGTCTATGCATGTCTCAAGATCAACAAAACCATTCACTAATCATTCATGACTAGGTTGAAGTTCTATTTACAACAATCACATAGATTTCAGAATTTCTTCCACAATGATATGAGTGCAAGAGAGACAAGCTAAGCTCGTTAAATGCACAAAGCCATTAGTACAAAAGTACAGGGCAAAACATGCTTTGAGACAAAACTCAACAAAGTGATCAAACTTTTTGGATTTTCAACTTTTTATGTGTTTTTAGATTTTTGACACGAAAGCAGTAGAAGAATGATCATAAACAAGAAAATGAGAAAGTATTTTGAACACAAACAAACTACAAAATAAACAGATACTCAAAAACACAACGCAAATAACCAATCATATCCACAAAGCATAGGAAGAATTGATGCATGGACATGTTATAATGCCTATGCATGAGTACCCTTTGTCACCCACACGTCACGTGCGTTTGGGGTGATATCCTTGACGGATCGAGTGCGAGAGTTAGGACTTTCAAACCTTCTGTTGAAGCTCTCCAAGCAAGTGGTGAAGGCGCCAATCATTTTCATCACGTCCGTCATTCCGAAATCCCGGTTTTGGCTCCTTGATTGCTCACCACCCCAAGCCCTCAAGTCATTTCTTCTTCCTCGGGATCGAGGTACACTCGCATTGTTGTCTGCTCTTAGCTTTTGACAGTTTGGTCTAGTGTGTCCTTGTAATCCGCAATAGTGACAAATATAGTTTGTTCTATGACCCTGCTGTTGTCTTGGGAGAGATCTTCCTCTAGCTCCAAATCTGACTTCAGATTGGTTTCGGGACTTGTTAAACATCCGTTGATTAGCCACATTCATTTTCTTCTCAGCCTCAACTATCTCTAGAGTAGACTTATCAACAGCCGTCTCTTTTTTTTTCACAAACTTTACTTCCTTGGTGACTTTGGCTGATGAGCTGCTCCCTCCGGTATATCCCAACCCGGACTTGTCTGAGACATGTCTTTAAGATGAAATAACATCATCTAGCTTCCTGGAGGAGACCCTATCTACCTTGGCATGAGCTTGTACTACCTCTTGCTCGAGAAACCTCACCTTCGTGTAAGCTTCTGATAGCTCACCATTAAGTGCTTCAATCTCACACTTTGCCTCCTTATATCTAACCAATAGGCTTTTGAAATCTTCCTTAGCTCTCTTCATTTTCTTCATAGCTGCCTTTGCCACCTTTGTATACTCTCCTGATTTCTCAAGAAGTATTACGTAATTCTTTTTAAGGCTGGATGTGTCTTCTTCTTCTTCACCTTCTGATTCTTCAACAATCCCAATGGATTCCAAATCAGAATGTTCACCAAGCTCCTTCACAAGTGTATCCAAGTCATCTGAGGATTCCACATGAGCAATGGTCATGAATGTGGAGAAATTTCCTTCTCCATCACAGCTCTCGTCAGAATCAGAATTGGATGAGTCCGAATCACTTAAAGTAGTGGCATACACCTTTCCCTTCGATTTCAAGTAGTTTGGACATTCCTTTTTAAAATGCACATGCCCACTACATTCAAAACATGTAATTCCTTGTGAGGATTGGGAATCTTTATCATCTTTTCTTCGGAAGTCTTTCTTCTCTTTTTCGGCACTCTGGAATTTTCTTTTGTCACCAAATTTTCCACTATTCTTGAGCTTTAGGAATTTCCGGAAGTTCTTTACAAGATACGCCACATCTTTATCTACTATATCCTCTTCCGAAGATTCATGAGACACTATCCTCTCATCAATTGTCTTAAGAGCAAGGGATTTGCTCTTCTTCGCTGAAGGAAGAGACAACTCATATGTCTGTAGAGAACCAACCAGCTCCTGAACCTTGATTTCATCAAGATCTTTGCTCTCTTCAATGGCTGTAACTTTAGCACGAAAACTTTCTGGTAGTGACCGAAGGATCTTCCTTACAACTTTAGACTCCTCCGTCTTTTCCCCCAAATTAAATTTGCCAATGACCACCTCGTTTAGCTTACTATAAAAAGAGTCAAAGGACTCATCCTCATCCATCTTTAGCTGCTCAAAGCGAGTGGTTAGCATCTAAAGTTTGGTGTCTTTCACCTTCTTGGTTCCTTCATATGTCGTCTCCAGAATCTCCCATACTTCCTTAGCAACAGTAATATGAGAAATCCTGTGAAATTCTTCTGGAGAGATACCACAGAAAATGACATTCAATGCTTTACTGTTTGCATTAGCTGCCGCAAGAGTTACCTTGTCCCAAGTGGATTTGGCATCCACTAGCTTTGTCCAACCTATGTCAACTGCATCCCACACAGCCTCATCCATAGAACACAAAAACGCCCTCATTCGGACTTTCCAAAAAGCATAGTTATTACCATCAAAAAATGGTGGAACAGTGAGAGATTAAGACCTATCCATCTCAACAAGGGGTCAAGGATCACACTAGGTATTGAAACCACAACAAGTGTACCCGCTCTGATACCAATTGAAAGTTCAATATAGGTAAGAAACACCCTTGAACGTTTAGACCCCCAGATACAAAAATACCAATTCAAGCTTTATATCAAACAATTAATGTGCGGAAGATGATAACAAGCTTATAATAGAACTGATAAAACAATCTAAGCCAAATATAAACACATCCACAATAGTAAATATAAGGCAAAGATAAAGGAAAGAGAGATGCAAACACACGGACAACACACGATGTGTTATCGAAGAGGAAACCGAAGTCCTCGGCGCAAAACCTCTCCGCCGCCCTCCAAGCGGTGATAAAATCCACTAAAGAATATAGTTGGGATACATGAACAGCAGAAGACCCTCCAAGTCTAATCTACCCAAGTACTTAAGCCCTCCAAGCTTCTTGCTCCAACGAGGTTACGCCGAACCTATTTCTTCTTTAGCTTACCAGATTCCGCTACTTGACTATAGCATCAACCAATGTATATTGGTTCCTATCCAAACTGCTTCCCTAAGCACCAAATGGACCTTCTCACAGACGTGGGTGTGGTGAGATAAGGGTTTGGTAAATGACCTCTCAAGGGTATGACAATGGAGAGGAAGAGAGTAGAGGAATTTGTAGAGTCTCTTTAGATGAAGATTGGGGATGAGGCAATCTTGTTTTTCTCTAGGGTTTTCTCTCACAAAATTCTCTCTAGAAGCTCTCTCAATATGATGGGTATAAGGGTGTATATATAGTAGGGTGAGAAGGGAATGCAAAACGTCAGTTTTTGCCAAACAGGGCAAGTTGGCGACTTGATCTCGCGGCTTGACCAAGTCGCGAATTCAAGTCTCGACATAACGGCCTGGCCAGACTGAAACTTTTGTCCTGTAGCGTGACAGCTGGCGCGACCCTTCAGCTTCCCAATGTGCCTCTTACGTGCCAGCATTTCGCGGCTTGCTAGTTGCGATCCACCCGCGAGCCCTAGCAGCGAGCCTCTGTTTTTCTTGCACACTCTTGACCTTTTCTTCACATCTTCTCACACACTACCCTTACAATTTTCCCACCTAAATACAGGGTTGCTAAGTGCTAAATTACAAGCAAATTGGTCACGGAATAAAGCCAATTAAATGGTTGATTAAATTCAACCTTACAAAGTTCTAATACATTTAAACCTAAAGTCTTAGAACCCAACAAACTCCCCCTTTGGCAATCCGTGACAAAATACAAACTAGACAGAGTGCTCAAAGTTACAAAAACAGTCCATTACAAAAACATTACCCAACAAAACAAATTCAATCTAACTACTATCTACCAGTTGCAAGTGTAAACAGCAACGCGACTAAATCAACCTGTATATTCTTGTAACACTTAACAAACACATAAAAACATGTGTTGGAAAATAAAAGTAAAACAAAATAAATTCTTGATTTCACATAACATAAACTACAAGACATATATCATGAATAACCTCATAAATATAACTCAATAATCAATGTGGCACAATGTGAAACAAGAAACAGAAATAAACACACCATAGTATCTCCCCCTATCATAGACAACTCAAATGAAACAAAATACATCATGAGCCAAAAAATATGGATACATGATGAAGCACCTAGATACAATCTAAAGCTCCATAGCTCAAAAACAACAAAAAATATCCCCCTATCAACAAAATCTCCTATCCATATGTACTTCCCTTTTTTGTGACGAATTGCCAAAGGGCAATCACTCATCATCAAAAGGAGATGGCGGAGGTGACCATCTAAAACTCGCCAAATTTGCTCTCAAAGCCTGAAGCTCAGTAAGCACGTCCACCAATAGCTGACCATGAGCTGCCTAAACGGTCATGACAGTATCCAAATCACGACGAATGCTAGAAACATTCGAAATAGAAGGTGGAGGAGCAGTAGTAGTGGACGGATCAACATAAGCATCTGTAGTTGGATCACCTGAAGTAGAAGGAGAAGGAGGAGGAGGAGGAGGAGGAGGAGGTGCACTAGAAGAGGAAGAATTAACTCTAGAGCGTTTAGAGCTAGCTTGCATCTAAGCAACCTTCTGCCTAAGAAAGGTGGCACCTATAAGAGCTATGATATGAATGGGCTCAAACGCCGAAAATTGCTCTAATCCTAAATGTAACAAAATCCTATGAATGAAAACAGGAAAGAAAAGAGCATGAGCAGTAGAGCTACTCCTATGAACCTCAATCAAAGAACGAATGAAAAGATGAGGAAAGCTCATAAAGGTATCTGTGATAAGGGCATACAAAAATGCACATCTTTTTAAAGGAATAGTGTGCAAGTGAGAGATAGGCCAAATGGAATGGCAAGAGATCTGGAAAAAGAGATAATGAATCTTGGTAAACTTGTGAGAGGTGATCCAAGGATCAGAACCCCATTGGATAGAAGTACTAGTAATAAATGACATAATGTCATCTAGGGGTGGAGACTCATCTTAAAGATAAACAGGATGCTGGACCAGTGGCACCCCAAGAGCATCAGCCATTACCGAAGGAGTAATGGTGTACTCTTCACCCCGTATCTAACTCTTCACCTGAGTGTTGGAATCATAGGAGTGGACCAAGAGGTTCGAGTAGAACTCTCTGATCAAGGTAGCTGGAGGGGGGTGTGAAATGTCCAACAAAGGAAGCTAACCCTTACACTCAAAGTTTCTCTAAATCTCACTATCTAACTCATTTAAAACGACCTTCCTCTCAACCTATACATTCCTATGAATGTTCAACTTCTCATAAGTTTCTTGGTTTTTCTCACTAAGGAACCTCTCACTATCAAAGGAAGGAGAAGAAGTAGAGGTGGAGGTCCTGTGAACTCTAGTCTTCCTAACCATGATGCTAAAGAGCAGAAAGGAAAGATAGAAAGAGACGAAAGACAAAAACAAGAAAAACCCAAGAGCAGACTGTAAGTTAGAACAAAAATAATATAGAAAATCACAATCTATATGATGCATGAACTATATCAACACATGCTGCATGCTCTAATGCAGTGAGAGTAAGTTCAATTGCACTTTAAAATCACAAAATTGGCTTGAGCGTAGAGTTTATATAAAAAATCCCAAATTTTGAAAACCCACTTTCACAAATCTCAATAAATTGATCAATTAATCATTACACAAGTTAGATAACAGATTATAATGGCCAAATCAATCAATCAAACAAGCCAATTTTATCAATTAATGCTCAATTGAAAAAAAAACCTCAATTCGGGTAGTTTCAAGCCCTAGAAAATTAAAATTTTCCCAATTCAACAAATCGATCAAATTAAACCACAAAGATTAGTTTTTTTATCATCCCACAACAAAAACCCATTGATCAGTTTCCAAAGAAAAGATCGAAAACATCAAAATCTCCAAATTTTCCTTAGGTTCGAAATTTTCCCAATATGCATGACAAAAATGCATGAAACATGAAAATAAATGAAAAAAGAGGGGCACAAGGGCCTTACCGGCCTTAGAAGACAAAAACCTTGCAAATTTTTTGAGGGAAAACCACAAAAATTTGAGCTTGAATCCTTGACCAATTGAATAGAGAGAGAAAGTGTTTTGGAAAAAGTTTGAAAGTGATAGAACACGTGAAAACTCAAACTTTTAAAAAAACTCTCTATGCAATTTCAATTGATCGAAAATTAGATTCGATTGATTAAAAATTATATTCGATTAATCCAATAGCGATTGAGCAGCGATCGAAACAGTCATATTCAAACCCAAATTTTAATCGCATTTTCAATCAGTCGAGAAATAGGTTCGATCGATCGAAAATATGGAAAAAACAACATTTTGAAAAAAAGAACAATTTTAAGTAGAAACTCCTCAAAGCATAGTACTTTATGAATAGAATGCATGAGTATGAAATGAAATGCTTTTCAAATACAGTTGTATTGAACCTAGATCTCCCAAAATTAAGATTTTCAATCAATTTTCCTCAAATTCTCAAACTTCAAACACATTTTGCATTTAAACTCAAGGAATTTTCAATCTTGGATGTCTAAAACAAAATCACATACAGTAACATGTACAAAGTTTAGCAAAGAGTAACTTGTGTTGTGTGTGCAACTAGCAAAAGCTTGAGATACATGTGTGATGATATGTGAATAGTAATCAAGCACAATTTCCACAAAATTCATCACATAAATTTGGAAGAGACTATCACCTAGAGAGTTACATCATATAAGTCCCATATCTCCTAGAATAAAAACTTGCAATCATGTAAGTTTCTTGATTTGCCTCATAATGTACACACCAGTTTTATTTTATTAGAAACTTATTAAAATAGCCAAGATAATGTACAAACCAATTTTATTTGATTGAGTTAATTATAGTCCAATAATGTACACACTAATTTTAGCATTTAAACCGAGACTACACCTTATGTTCTTTTTGTGCATGTATTACACTTTCTTGAGCACAAAATCTTACGATATGCACTAAGATGTTCATGATTGACTAGTAAACAGTGGTGAGATAGTTATTTATGTATTTCTCAATAAGTTCAAGTCCGACAATTAAAGGCATGTGACTTCAAGATCAAGATCACGTGATCAAAAACTATAAACATCTTCCCACACAACATGCACTACAAAGCACAAACTAGTAAAGTGCAATAAATGAGCTCATCCAAGTTAAACAAGGTACATAGACATGTTATGTAAAGATAAATTGGCCAACCTTGATTTCAAATCCAAGAAATAATGCAAAACACATTTTGCTTCCCTTTTCTCCTTTTATTTTTTTATTTTTTTTATTTTTTTATTTTTATTTTTTATTCTTGAAAAGCAATAACAAAAACAACCTAGAATGAAATGCATGAATGTTATGCAATGCAAATGTTAGAAAAGCAAAGAAAAAAAAAAAAACAACAAAGAACAGAGGTCACAAAGAGTAGAGCGATGAAGCACAAGGACCATGTTAGAAAGACTCAATTAGATCAAGTTTTTTGCATCCAAAACTTTTTAGATGCTACTCTAGCATTGGAGTTGTTATCCACATTAGAATTTTGAGCAACTCCAGGATTGGAATAAAGGTTTAAAGCATTTTCCAACTCACTAATAAGTACCATAGGATCTTGTGCTTGAGACACATGTACTTTTGGCTAATTTGCTCGCTTAGCAGCTTGTAACTTGAAACAGTTTGGACGAATGTGCCTAGACTTTCCACAAAAATGACAAATCCATGCAGGTCTATCGTGCAATTTGCCTTTAGGAGGGTTGGGAGTCTTAGATTTAGATTCTTGAAGATCAGCCCTAATTTTCCTAGGAGGTGTAACTTCAACAGGTTTGACAACCTCACTCACGGGAGGCTCAAAAGAAGAAACAAAGTTTGTGGAATGAGTTTTAGGCATAAAGATGCGTTCTACAAAAACTAAGCCAGTTTTTTCTGAAAGAGACTTTTGAACACTCAGCAAATGATTAAGTTTGGAACTAGTAGACCTATTTGTTTGTTCTCTAGTAACAGATAATTCATGTTCCAAATTATTAACTTTATCAAGCAAAAGCATGTTCTCAGTCTTCACATTATTTAACAATTCATTAGTATCAAATAGTTTCACAAGCAAATTTCCCTTATCAAATTCAAGAGTTGCAATTTTCTTTAAGCTTAAATCAACACTTATAGCATCCTTTGCAACAACTTTGCAAAGTTTATTATAAGCTTTTTGCAAATCTGCATCTTCAGAGAGTTCCCGGTTAGAAGGGTTCTCTTCAACAGCAATACTTTCATCTACTATAGTAGTAGCTGTGAAAGTAATGAAGTTTTCATCCTCATCACTACCAGACTCATTGTCAGAAACTTCATCATCACTAAGGGTTACAACCATAGCCTTCCCTTTAGACCTCAAGAATGTTGGACATTCAGATTTCACATGACCATACCCTTGACAATTAAAACATTGTTGACTTATAGAATTATTAGAAGGTTGACCTACTTTCTCTTTAGATTTTTCAGTGTTATTCACCTTAGTGGGATTATTCCTTCTAAAATTTCTAGGTTTAGCATTGTTTTTACCTCTTGCCATTCTGTTGTTGTTCCTAAGAAAGTTTCTAAAGTTCTTGGCAAGATAAGCAATCTTTGTAGTAGAGAGCTTATAATCAAATCCACTCGTATCAACATCATCAACAGACTTAAGAGCCATTGATTTGGATTTGCTTGTTTTAGGTAGGTCCAACTCATAGGACTGAAGAGATCCTACAAGTTCATCAACAATGATAGAGTCCACATTCTTACTTTCAGTGATGGCAGTCATTTTGGGTCTAAAATCTTCAGTCAAAGATCTAAGAATCATCCTAACAATCTTAGGTTAATCATAGATTTCACCAAAATTATAAGTAGAATTAACAATATTATTAAGCTTAGTATAGAATTCATCAAAAGTTTCATCATCAGACATTCTAATACTTTCAAATCTAGTTGTTAACTGCTGTAACTTATTGATTTTAACTGCCTTTGTGCCTTCATGCACAATTTGGAGAATATTCCAAGCAGTATGAGCAATCTCAACATTAGAGATTCTCTTAAATTCCTCCATAGAAACAGCATTAAAATTAGCATTCATAACTTTGCTATTAAAAGCGGCTGCTTCTTCCTAAGAAGTTTGCCACTCACTAACAAGAGTAGTAGGCTTCTCCCATCCGTATTCAACGGAATTCCAAACTCTCTCATCAATAGATTTCAGAAATGCTTTCATCTTTACGTTCAATAAGCATAATTATTCCCATTAAAGTGAGGTGGGATAACAAGAGAGTGACTGTGTTCCATGACAACGGAGGTCAAGGATCAATTCTTAGATTAAAGGATCTAAACACTAGAGCTAACTCGCTCTGATACCACTTGTACATTTTTAGATCCCTTAAAACACAACTATATTAACTTAGTTAATTAGCCAAGTGATTACTTAGTCAAATTATTAGGTCTAGGTTAACACAAATATATCATACTATTGTAAAGTGCAGAAAATAAATAACACAACGATATGATAACATAGGAAAACCAAATTGGTAAAAAACTTAGGGAGGATTTAATCTAGCTATCCTTAAGGTAAAACAGACCCACTATGAAAGAATTGGAGTTTACACAATAGTGACTTAGACCGCTAAACATCCTATTGCTACATTGAGTAGGAAACTTACTACCACGACCACGTGATAGCTCCGAGTCCACGGACTACTTCTTTCTCAGATCCATAGCAAGTACAAGCACTTCTGCTTGTGTATCTTTAAGCTCTTAATGCAGTAACTGAATGATCATCAAGCTTTTGACATAAATCTTGATTCTTGATAACCTTAAGTATATGTGAAGGCAAACACTTCTAGATCTCACAAAAGATTCACATACACAGCATAAACAACAACTGCAACAACTATAAAACATAGCTAGGGTTTTCCTTTTTATACCTAGGGCAAAACATAAAACCCTACACGTCAAACGGGCTTGGGCTGAGTTGGAAAATTTTACATAAAAACAATTTGCACAAGCTTCGATCGATCGAGTCTAATTTTTGATTGATCGAGCCAGGCAGATTTACACAGTAAATCCTGTAGTATACTAGATTCTAACTTTACACTTAAACATACTTTGAGCAAGTCTAAAACAAGACTAAACGTTTTGATCATGGTTTGTCAACATTACAAATTGAAGTTCTAATACATTTAAACCTAAAGTCTTAGAACCCAACAAAAAGTATTGATGGAGAAGAAATATGATGTGGCAAATCACCTTAGCCTTAAGAGATAAGGTTGAAATTGTGTCGATACCATATTTTGTCTAGCCTCGATTAACGCATCAAAATAATGTTTTAAAACTCAAAAAAGGTTGAAAACCATGATTTTTGAAGCCAAAAGATTGAGAATAAATTACAATAGACCAATTTACCCTGATCAGATGGGAACCCTAAAATCCAAAGCCAATTTCGCCATTTCTGGCAAGATTAAGACCAAAAACCCTAACCAGAGATGGTTAAAAAGTTGAATTTTTGATTCGATCGATTGATTTGGGATAAATTCTGGACCATCTTATATATCCTATTTTCCTGTTTGAAATGATAGTTCACGGGCTAAAATTAGAGTTAAAAAAGATGAAATATCAATAAAATACCAAAACCCTAATTAAAGGTTTCACTATTTTCAGGTCAAAAAGAGTTGTTTTTTGGTTTTTTTCGTGAAAGCACTGTACCGATTGAGAAATAATTGGAGCAATATGTTTGAGCAAGATTGAAGTATGGTGTCTTAACTATCTTCCATAAAAATGGCTTGGCGATATTTACCACGGTTTGAGAGAAATGAATTTTATAAGAAAAAGTGTTGCAGAATTTCCTGTATTGTGTCACCTCCCTTTGAACATAATATCTTGAGAGATGTAACTTCAAATCGAACAAGGTCAGAGCTTATAGAAAATAGACATCCATACCTTTCCAGAAATATCAAATTGAAGAAATCGAAACTTGAAAAGGCCTCCAAATAGCAGCACGAAAATCATACCCGAACTGGGAAAAAGATGAAATGGGATAGCTTGCATAAAAAAATTGGAGACGTTATGTGGGGTGTTGTGCAACACATCCTACATAGCCACATGTCACCATGCAGCTATGTGGAGGTGTTACAGCAATACCTCCACATGGTTTTGCACTCCTATAAATACTCCCTCCCATGTTTTGTAAAAGACACTACACTAGACTAGAAAAATCCCAAAAATTTTCGTCTTTCTCTCTCTCTTTTTCTTAGGAATTTCTTTAGGAATAGTTTTTCTCCCTTTTTCTTTAGAAAACTCCTCTCTAAACAAAAATTACAGCCCTCTTTTTCACCATTTACACCTCCAAAACATTAGGGTAAGTGAGTTAGTTTGTATGAAATGGGTTAACTTCTTCATAGCTATACCCATTTCCTTTTTCCTTTTTCGTTGTAAACATCATTTTATATATAAAATGCTTCATTTATTTATTTGTCTATTTACAATCTAGCACTTTATTTCCTTGCTTTTATCTTCATATTTTTTGTTCTATTTATTGTTTTTTACATATTATCCTAGTTAAATAATGCTTTATTTACTTAATGCTTCATTTATTTACTTGTCCATTTATATTCTTGCACTTTGTTTCCTTGCTCTTATTTTATATTGCTGGCTCTATTTATTTATTTTTCTTTACATGTTGCCTTTGTTAAATATTGCTCTATTTTATTTGTTGCTTCATTTTCTTGTTATTTTTCTATATTCTTGTGGGTTTCTCAGGATGTCTATTATCCAATGAAACAAACCGCCCTCAAATATTCTTTGTGGATAAAAGGTTATGATCAAAATAGTGAGCAAATGTCATTTTTAGCATTGTTTTCAAATAGATTTGAGCACTTTTGAGTTGTGATTACTTGCAAACTATCAAAATAACTTCAATTACATTTTTTAGACATGTCAAGCTCATTATTGGGAACGGGGACTAAAGTTTATTAATTGGGTAAAAAATAAGGTGTCTATAGCCGTAAGCAATTCTCCAGCTTTGATTCTTTCGAATATAGAAAGTCCTTCAATTTTCAATAGCTCATTGAATACTTTTTGATAGGCCAAGAATGTATTGACCCCTTGTAATGAATTAACCAATTAATTAGCCAAGTTAATTAATTAATTCAATTGCATGCAGTAAGCGTGGTAGCACAAACAAATCACCAACTAAATTAAAATGCAGCGGAAAATAAATTGACACGATGATTTGTTTACAAATGGGGAAAACCTACACTGCAAAAACCCCACCGAGTGATTTTAAGGTCATCACTCCCAAAAATTCACTATTATCATAACAAGCAGTTCCTAGTACCTTATACTAACCTACAGTTGAACCCTTACCCCAATACCTAATTGGACTTGTTCTGTAGTGACAATCTCTACTTTTAATGCATGGCTCCCAGTACATGATTAACCAATTTGATGCGCGGATCCCAGTATGCAACTTACTCACCAACTTGAGAAAGATGTTGGCTGCAAAGTTCTTCAATTCATCAACATGATGAAGATCACAAAGCTTCTTGATTACAAAATCCTATGGTGTACAAACACAGCAGTTTCTTGAATAGAAAGATGAACTAGGGCATATGTCTCCGGTTCACAATATGTTTATGAAAAACTTTTGCATTGAGTTGCATTAGCTATGACGGTTCTTAAAAAAATCCTTATATATGTTTAGGGTTGTGAGAAAAGAAAACCCAAACATCTATTCATAGATTGGAGTGAAATTAGCTCTAAAAAACTGATTTTCATAAACCTCGACAGATACCTTATTTGTCGAGTAGCTGTCGAGCATCGGGCTGAAACAACTTTTTAAACCTCGATAGATACTAGCTGTCGAGCTTTAAAATCCAACACTTCTTCACTTGTTTCTTGGACAAACTTGCATGGTTTTAACACTTGAACTTGAAACCTTGTTCCTTGAAGTATTAGACGCATCTTAGATCTACCTAATTACAAGTAAAGTGCATTTTGTCAAAGGATTAGCTTATTCTATATTGACATATGTTTCTAACAATGATTCACATATGTCCTAACACTTTCATTCTTCTCTTAGCTTCCTTAACTCAATCTTGAAGCAAGATGCAATGGTGGCCATATGTCCATTAGTTTCTTCATACTTCTTTCCAAAGTCTTTCATTGTCTCCATTAAGGTCTCAGTTAGTTCATCATTGGATCTTGGCCTCTTCTTATTTAGATTCTTTAAACTAACACCTTGATAAGGTATTTGAGTTTGGGAACCATAATCATTTTCATTGATCTATATTTCTAGCAACTAAACAAAATCAAGATCTGAGATACGAATAGATACATTAACAAATTTTCATGAAAATAGATCCATTAATAATTCATTGAGTAACACACACAAAACAGTAAAAGTGAATACCTGGCAATAATGGAAGGTCCCCTTCAAAAAAAAATTTCCCCACGCTTGAAGACTTGAATAGAACTTTGTTAATGAATATATTAACAGAGTTGTTTATCCTGTTTATGTTGCTTTGGTAGGAAGAGATAAAGACTAGGGAAGAGATATTGATATATATATATATATTTATGTTTTATTTCCATTGGTTAAATGATAAGTAAAAAGGGTTAAAATTGTCAATTTATTAAAAAATACAGTTTATTTTAAACTTGAGAATCTAGGTACCTACCCTTGGCATCTGATTCCCTGGTGTGAGTTGCAACTAAACATGAGAATCATTCAACATTCCTATGAATTCAAAAATATTACCCTGTACCGAACGCCACATTAATGTGTCTAGTGAAGTTAGTGGGCTTTGAAACGATTCATTGGAGTTGATGACCTGTCAATTCAAGCTACAATGTGTGGACGCCCCAAAAAAGGATAAGAAAAAAGCTTGTTTAGGGTTTTTTTTTTTTTTTTTTCTATTTCATTTGGTTTATAATAATTGGGTCCTTAGCGATGTGACTTTTGTGTGCATGTGTTTCTAGGGCGAGGTGTGAGCGCGTGAGTCCTTTTTTCTTATTTTTATTTTAGGAGTTGCCACCAACCATTGGTTTTATATTAGGTGTGATTGGTCATCTATTTGTCAAATTCTTTTTAAGTTATCTAATTAACTTAACCAATTTTAAGGGTTTATTAATTAAGGTAAACCAAAAGTCTCGAATCAAAGATCTTGGACTCAAAAGTTCGATTACATGTGAAGAAGGTGTTAGGCACCCCACACTGCCTATCCAAAGAAAAGTATCTCATTTTAATTTAATTCTAATGTTATCTTTTTGGTTGAAAAAAATTAGATACTTGGCATTTTGTTTTTGAAATTTTTTTATACAAAATGTGTATATATATGTGTGTGTGTGTGTGTGTGTGTGTGTGTGTGAGAGAGAGAGAGAGTATTTATTTATTTATAATGTTGCTTGTGAATATTTATTTCAAAAAATTATTTACAAACACAGCATGCGGAGTTTATATATACATAGCATGTGAGAAGCATTTTATTACATTACAAGAAATACTATATACAATAGCATATGAATATTTATTTACTACATATTTAGCATGTGAATATTTATATACTATATACTTGGCATGGATATTTACAATGTAAAAATAAAAGATGGAGGGTAGGAAAGATAGCACATTGTTGTCATCCACCATATTTTTCTCATTTCCCATGGAAAAACACAATAGTATAAAACATTAAAGCCAAGAAAGGAGAGGAAAAATGTTAACTTGATTGGTTCCTACTGGTTCAATTTCATTGAACCATAGGTGTAAACTTCTAAAAGATGCAATTCTAAGGAAGCAAAATATTCAAAACATCAATTCATGAAAACTTACCTAAAAGAAAATGCACAAATATTTTGAGAAATATATTGGGATTCTAAAAAGATTGTTTGAAAAACCAATTTTGCACATTTTTTTAGTAAAAGACTTAAAAGGGGTTTTTTTTTTTTTAAATAATAATAATAATAATAAAAAATTTCCTAAAAAAAATGGAGAAAAGTATGGGTTTTAAAGAAAAGATATTGGAAAAGCATTTTTCTTTATTTTTAAAATGGAAGGATTTGAGATAGGATTCAAAAATCATTTATTTTAAAAAAGGTTTTCATGATTTTATTCAAATTTCAAGAAGAAGTTTCAACTCATAATTTTGTAAAAAATGACAAAAAGGTTTTGAAAAGACAAAATTTAGGTGTTGAAAACTTTTTATGAAAACACAATTTTTAGAAACACAAGAATTTTGGAAAATGAGTTGTTTTAAAGAAAATGATTTCCATGAGTTTTCTTTTTAACAAAAAAGAGTTTGGATCCAAAAATCCCATAATTTTTATTCAAATGGTGCAAGTTTTGAAGAAACAAAGTTTGTTTTGAAAATCCTTTTTCTTTTTGTGAAAGCAATTATTATTTTTTTCAAAAAAAAGAGAATTTTGGGAAAAGTCTGATTTAAAAAAATAAATAAATAAACCCATGGTTTTTTCTTTTAAAGAAAAGGGTTTGGATCTAAAAATATCATGGTTTTTATTAAAATTACAAAAGTTTTTAAAAAGTTTGTATTGGAAACCTTTTTTTTTTGGTTGTGAAAACAACAAATTTTGAAAGAAGGTTTTGGAAAGAAAAAAAAAATGATTCTCATGGGTTTTTCTTTTAAAGAAAGGCTTTTAGCTCCAAAACTCCCCTGGTTTTTGTTGAGATGATAAAATTTATATAAAAACGAAGTTTGTATTGAAAAACCAAAACCAATCAGTTGAAAACTTGTTTAAAAAAAAATGAGTTTTGGAGATTGAAGGGAAGTGTTTCCATGGGTTTTATTTTGAAAGAAAAAGGCTTGGATCAAAAAAAAAAATCCAATGGTTTTTGTTATTCTTGAAGAAAGCTTGGAGTTGAAAAATTATCATTTTTATCAAAAAAATTGTCTATTCAAAATGGGTTATCAAAATGAAAGCTTTTCTAAGTGGTAAAAGAAAATCATTTTGGAAAGAATGGAAAAGAAATGAAAAGGCTTTTTTTTTTTTTTTTTTTTTTTTTTTTTTGGGTTTAAAAAAACTTTTTGAAAGCTTTTTAGAGTTTTAAAGAGAAGACCTTTTGAAAAAAAAAAAAATTAAAGAAAAGAGTAGTCATTGAAACCATTTTTTTTACTTGAGAAAAACATTTTCAGAGGTTTGTTTATTTCAAGCTTTTTACTTTATGGCAAAATTACACATGAGAGAGGATAGAGAACAACAAGAATGAATAAAAGTGCTAGAAATGTAAATGAATTTAAATACAAGACATAAAAATAAAGAGCTTGGAATGTAAAAGAATTTAAAGACAAGAAAGTAAATTTCTTGGAATGTAAAGGAATTTAAAGACAAAACAATAAAATAAATTGCTTGGAATTTAAAGGAATGGAAAGACAAGGAAATAAAAGTAAATTGCTTGGAATTTAAAGGAATGTAAATACAAAACATTAAATTAAAGTGCTTGAAATTTAAAGGAAAGAAAAGACAAGACAATAAAAGTAAATTTTATTGGAAAATTATTTTTTAAGAAATTTATCCTAAATAAGTTCTAATGTTGCCACATCCAACCCTTATGGGTTCTTTACCAATATGAGAAATGGGAGGTAAGTCATCACCATTCTCTAGGAAACATACTCATATTGTGCTTAGCAACAAGGTTTGGAACCCATTTAAGAAAAACTCACCTATGATAAGGCTTTATTTTCCAACTAGAATGATTGCACACACAACCTAAGCCATCACATACCATCTAATTAGGAGTGTAAAGATTTATCATAGATGTTATGGTTGCTTTCTCAAGTGAGAAGGCAACCAAAAGAAAAGGGCAAAAAACATTTTTTTTTAGGTTTAGAGAGAGAGAGAGAGAAAGAGAGAGAGAGAGAGGGAGAGGGAAGATATATAAAGCAATAAATAAAGCAGTATAAGGAGCAACAAATAAATGAAAGAAACAATAAATAAATAAATGAACAAGTAAATAGAGTAACAAATAAATAGATGAACAAGTAAATAATAAAGGAATGAACAAATGAACAAAGCAATAGATATAAAACAAATAAATAAAGCAATAGATGAACAAGTAAATAAAAAAATATATTGTTTTTCCTAAACCTAAACTGGATGAGTCCTTCCTCCTATTAAGGAATGGGAGGCTTGAAGCCTTCAACCACCCTCCTAGGGGCACTTCTCACGTAGGGTTTAAGGAAAAGGGTTTGGATAGTAGACATCCCAGGCTTCAAATTGAATACAAATTTTGCCTAATTTGGATTTATATTAAGTGAGTTATGGTCGTTTGAAGTTGGGCTATTAGAACGGTCAGATTAGGGTTTCTAGGGATGCATGCATATGCATGAACCATGCATGCGTGCACATGCCCTGAACCTGCATACATAGGGCCTTTTCCAGAAGCCCAGAACGTCATTTTTTTGGACCCAAAACCTCCCTCTTTGTTGGTGCCTACCCCTTAGACCCTTTGGAATGTCCAAAACCCTTTAAATGAGCCTGAAAAACCTAGTTTAAACATATAAATACAACCTTATGCCTCCAAACCCTAGCTAAAAAGAGTGCTTCTTTGCTTTCTAAACCCTATTTTCTCTCTTCAAAACCCTAGGGCAGCAGCTACCTTGTTTTTAGGATAGAGATTCAAAACCTTTTTCTAGCACAAAACTAAGGCAGAAACTTGTTCTCAAGCGGATTTCTCAAAACCTTTTCAAACCCATTTTTTTTTCTTGAGTAGTGATTACCTAAACTATTGAATCATTTGATTTCCTTGATATCTCATTGAATCTTGTTGTGTAGGCATTGAGGAGCTGATTAAATATCAATCAAGTGGTGTTCCATAAACAAGGTGAGTCTCTCTTCATGGCTTTTCCTTAATTTAGAGCTTTTATAACTTGTGTTCTTATTGTTCTTAATTGATTTATATGTTATACATGCTTAGAAATATAATTTGATTTATTTTATTTTGAGTTGTTGTGTCTCACCATATTTTGATGAGAGAGTTGAATGATTGAATATATTAATGAACACGTTTTGATGTGTCAAGTGTTGCTCTTGTTTGTTGTTAGATCCAATGCGTGTATAAGAATAATTTTTTTTTTTTGGTTAGTTTAGGTTGTTTAGTTTTATATTAGAAGCATGCTAGGGTTTGTTAAATTGCTGTTTTGTTTGTTGTTCTGAAACTGTGTTTCTGGGCGTGTATGTGTGCATATGCTCTGCATACGCATACTCAAAGTATGCGTACACATACAGTTGGGATGCACACGCATACCCTATGTATGCATGTGCATACTCATGCCCGAAAATGCAGATTTAGGGTTCTTATTATTTTGTTTGTTTTGATTAGTTTTAATCACATATTTAGGTCTTGTTGAGTCTATTTTTCATATGTTTAGGTCTAGAGTTCGTAGAATAACATGTTTCACATGCTTTGATTGTTGAATTGGTAATTAGGGCTTATGTCTTGAACATGCATTGATGCATAGGTGCTAAGGTGTTATGGTGTAGCGAGGTAAGTGAAGGTAAGTCATGCATACGAACATGCATCTTTGAATATGATAATTGGACTCCTTGATTGATGAATACCATGATGCTATGTTTGAATGATTGAATATACTTGATGATTAATGCCTTGTTAATGTTTCTGCCTTGTGATATACTTATATTTTGGTAGATGAATGGTAGGGTTTTTATGCTGTGGACGAGTGTGGGACATTGGCCATGTTTTGCATGTTAGTGTGTGTGAGTTTAAAATAACATGTTAGAGGAACTTTTGATGGGATTAAGATTTGGAATACAATGAATGGAGGTTGACCTACGGGTTGAGTGGGGTTGGGTGCCTGACACCTTCCCATCCCTATACATAAACTTTGGACATGTACTCTAGTAAAGATCAATCCTTCCATAAGGACACTATATTTATGGTTCCTAAACCTAATCTAGATGATGACTCAATTTTTCTCTGCCACAGTCCACTCAGCCGAGGTGTACTCCCCCTATTGCGCCCACAATAGCTGATACACGTAAATGAGATTATTTTTACTCATTGCCTGGGGACATTAGGTATGACTATGTTATTCAAGTGCTCACAGATGTAGGGGTGAATACATTATATATGTAATAAATACATTTGTTTCATTGTTGATGAACTACTTTATTTTTATTGTTACTTCTAAGGTCTAATAAACGTTGTCAGGTTGTTTAGTTATGGATTAAGTTCTTTTTAAAATTATGGTTAAGAATTAAAAAAATTTCCCATTTTATATCTCCTATTTGGGATTGATTAGATACTAAAGTAAAATAAATTATTTATCTTTATTAACAAGACATGATGATGTGATTTTTGATAAAGAAAAATAATTTAAATAGTTATTTTTGTATTGTACTTGTCATTTTGAAATTTTAGACTATAGTTTTAATGAATTTGCCATAATTTATAGTTTATATTTTGTTTTTAATTATTTATTTGGTAGGAGTATTGAAAAAAAAAAAAAAAAACTTGATATTGCATTTACAAATCTAAGAATAGTATGGAAAAAATAAATAATTCATTTAAGATTCCTAGGAATAAACCAAACATTATAATCTCACATTACAAGGCATCACATTCCCAGTAATCTAGATGCCAGGGCCTAGGAGTAATGTGAATTTCCATGTACCAAACTCCACCTAAAGGAAAGATCCAGGTATCTCATAATCACCTTCATGTTTCATGCCTCCAATTCCATAACGGGTATGGGATAATCAAAAAATAGATGAAGATGGCCCCGATCGTAATTAAAGATAAGATATTTGATAAGATCAAACCCCTAGAATGTCATACTAATTCAATCCCCAACCATCATATAATTAGCATCCTCACCAACTCTAAAGCATCGGAGGATCTTCCCCGCCCGCATGCCATCAAGCCTCTATAATTTTGGTAGGTGTTCACAAATCGAGTGCCCCTCATCAAACTGCATTAAGTATAAAGTGGACATATGATTTTTTTTTTCCTATAATAAATTAACCTCACACATCCGCGACATCAAATCCACGGTCACTAGCCCTCAATGGTGATGGAATGTCAATTGGACTATTTTTCATTTATTGGTAGGCAAAGAGGGAGAAGATATATTGAAGTAAGGGTTTAGTATTGATGTTCAGAAAGTTTTAGTGTATATACATTGGGAAGGCATGTTTGGTACATTATAATGATAATTATTTGGAAATAAGAATAAGTATTACAAAAAAAAAAAAAAAAAAAAAGATGTAATGGAATAACTATTTCTATGCATATTTTTAATAATAACACAGATAGAACCATGAATATGTACTTCACAGTTGATATATCATGATTTTATGATAGAATGGAATCATATTTCAATCACATTTCTTAAAATACCCATATATAATTATATATATACTCACTATGGGGTTCGCTTAATATTCATTTACGTATAAAATCAAATAATTGTATAGTTATTATCGTTGTCGTTTTTTTTTTTTTTTTTTTTTTCCCTTCAGAATCAGTGTCTCCATAACTGTTAAAAAAAGAAAAATAAAAAAACACCTAACAACATTTTCCCTAAATATTAAATTCTAATAAATGAAAAACTCAATTGCTTGAATAAAATGATATATATATATATATATAAGGGTTGTTCTTTAAAAAAAAAAAATGTCTCATACAATATATATATATATATATAAAGGTCAAAACTAACAATTTAATGGTGGGTTTCAATTTTCTGAATCGATAAAGTCTCTTGTTATTGAATAAGAGATTTGAGATTCGAACCTCACCTACAATAAATTTCAATTGGTATCTTATCTTGATGATAAATAATAATCCTCATTGATAGTGAACATTTCTCTAAGGCAAAGTGACTGGCAAGGTTTAACTATTTGATAAGGGTCTTAGTCGCCCGTCGAGGTTGACCTAAGGACTAATTGACAAGCATGTACTCAATCAACCAACTGACACTCCATATGTAAGTTATGTGAATCGTATTTCCTTCTATGACATATTGGCATGTTGGTTCCTTTTCATAAAAGTGGGATGAGCGGTATTTAACCTCCCTAAAAGCGGTTTGAGACTCGAAGCCAATGCGAACCAGGGAGTATGCAAAGCCTCTTATAAAGAGATGACATAGTCGCCACCTGGTTATAGTTTTAGGAATCAAAACATGACTTCATGAAGGTCTTTCTACTGAACTAACTCCGGAGTTAAGGTACAAGATAGGAAGAGCTTAGACACCCTAAACCTACCCAGCCATAATTGGCCTTCATATATCGTTGAATAACTAGATGGGGGTATAAGGTATCCTAAAGGCTTAAACAGATGCATGATTGTATCTAAAGCCTAGGGAGCGATCTAAATGTCATGTGAGATAAAAAGGGAAAAACATGTAAAACATGTGATCAAGTAAGCACATGGAGAGATAGGTACAGATAAAGGCAAACAACTAATGGCATCATACTTAAATCAGCACCATACAAACATGGACAACATCAAAACAACAACATTAAAGTGTGTGCATGTTTATACCAATCATGCATGTGTACAAGACACATGCATGTTAGCAAGGATGGGCCCAGGCCCCCCCCCCCCCCCCCCAGACCAAAAAAAAAAAAAAATTATTAGCCTAACCCAAAAAAATTAAAACCCATTACCCATTTTAAGTTTTAACCTACGGTTACAAAACAAATTTAGAAAAAAGAAAAAAAAAAGAAAAAAAAAATGATGGAGATAAAGAGACAAAGAAAAATACATAATAAAATAAAAATATTACTTGCCCACATTGCTAACTCATACAATAACTAACAGTTTTAAATTAGATAAATTTATAATTGAAAACTAGTAAATCTATAAATTGAAAAATATTAGATTTATAATTAATACAATTAGTCCTTTTGTGAGAGATAATATATGTAATTCTTATTTAATTTGTAGATCTTGGGAAAATCAAATACTTAGTAACCATTTTTTTTTTTCACTTATCCTTCCCCCCAAACTAAAAATCTTGGGTCCGTCCCTACATGATAGTACCAACCAAGGTTAAGAGCTTTGTTCAGTGGTGGGTGATCAAGTCTTCATTAAAGTTTGAGTATCTTCCCTTATATAAACTTAAATGATTTTTGTTCATCATGAATGATTTTCCATGTTTTAAGGATCAACTTGAATCTTGATTAATTGATGAAGGATTGATTTGACTTTTATGTTTCCATTTAAGTTCAACTAAATTACCTCAATTACTTTGAAGCTTTTAAGATATCTTCTTCTAGTTAAGCTTTAATTGAATGCTATTTTCCTCTATATTTAAATAAATAATTAACTTCCAAAATTAATTGGAATTTAATTAATCATTGACTTGAGGTTTTTAGAGAGTATTTAGCATTATGAGTCAAAAGTCTTCCTTAATTATCTCTAATTCTTTTAATTACCTTGCGGGGTTCAAATCATAATTAAAGAGTGGATAGGAGAGAAGGAGAATATGCTTTAGGGTTATAGATTCAAGAGAGAAAGAAAAGAGAGGTTCTTTTAAGTATTTTGGGTTTTATTACATGTGATACAAAATGAAACAAACAAGACCGCAAACATACATTTAAAGCAAATGAAATAGTTAAGGAAAGATAATAAAACATGGCATTAAGAAAAACAAATGAAACAAAAAACAAGAAGTCTAAATTTTGCCTATATTGGCATACGCTGCAAGAAAGTTGCATACGCATCCTTCTATTGGTGTACATATTTGGGCTTTAGACATATTCTCAAAAAATAGACCAAAACATGAACGCTAGCCATCTAAAACATGAGTATGTAGATATGATGGTGCATACAAACATCATTTCATGGGGACACATCCTAAGGTAGATTCTTGGGTTTTTGACAGATTTGAAGAAGCTCAAGGAAAATGAAGTAGGCAACAGGCATAGAACATGCTATGGTATAGGAACAACATATTAGAAAATTAAAATAACATAAAAACACAAAATAAATAGGATTCGAGGGGGAGAATATGGATCATGGGAAATACCCACATCTCCTCCTCGTAGCACTTATAGTGTTATTGATGACCAGCCTCTTGATTGAAACTACCTATAGTAGCTATGTATGTGGAGCAAAACAATTTGGAACTACTTGGCTAGGGTTATTTCTACCCTTCTAGCCTTCAACTCTTTAATTTAGGGTTTGGGACGGTATTTTAGCAAATTTTTGGTTGATGGAAGAGTCTGGACCCTTTGGATGGTGAAAATGATGGTATTTTTATAGGGGAACTAGTGTTATAGGGTTTGGTGGGACGTTTGGGCAGCTAGTTTATCGTGCTAGTTGCCTTAGGATCTCACCAAAATGGAAATGGAGTGATTTGAGACTTCTGTCTAGAAGGTGTGTACGCTATAGATTGGGTGTGTATGCATTATATACCCAGGGTACACACCTTTTGTAAGCCTCGGCCAAATTAGATTAGAAATGGGATTTGGGGCTTGATTTTTGGGTCATAATTAGGCTTGGTTGTATTGGGCCACTTTTGGGTTCATTTGCTCATTGGGCTCCACACATGATACTTATCATTTTGGTAACAGATAGATTTCTCGTCGTTGGGACAGAGGAGTTCAAGTATAGGTTGTAACGAGACAGGGNTACATCTAGAATTAAAGTTTTCTCATATTCTTCCCATTGGGTTTATTATTTAGCAGGATGTATCATTATCATAGTGGAAAAAGTATACTGGCTGTTGTATGCTAGGAATTGTAGAAACTAAGTGGGCAGGTCTGTTATTGATCTTACTGACACAAGGTTAAGTGAGGACACTGAACTTTGGAACCATTTTGTCTGTCATAATTACCTTCTTAAATGATCGTCTTTATTTGGAGGATTTTATTGAATGCTCATCCTGTGAGGGCAGAATTGAGAAGACATAGTAGGACTGAGGATTTTTTTCCCCCCTCGACATCTACAGCAATCTGGTTTGATCTGTCCCTTAATATTAATTTCATTCAACCTTACTCGTTTCAGGCATGGAAGGGTGTCAAGGGCAATTTAGAGAGCATTTAGTATTTCTCGGTGTCTTTTGTCTTTATTTTTTGGTCTATGGACTTCTCGGAGCAAGGCAACTATGAAGAGAGAGCCTCTCTCTTCCACTTATTTTGTACTCTTTTCTTCTTGTGTAGTTTTTGTTCCTTTGTTTCAATGTGCCAAAAAACGATTTATATGTGTGTGTCGATCGTTGTCATTCTTTCTCAAAAATTAGTATTTTTCAAGGATACAAAAGTATAGGACATTCTAGCCTTTTGCCCCTAATGGTTTTTTTATTTAGCAATTTGCCCCTATTTCGAAACTATATAGGGATATGCCCCTGTTTCAATACTCGATTACCCTAAAATCGAGTTTCAATGAAATACTTGATTTGTAGAAAATCGAGTTATGCCTGATCAAACTTAAAAAAAAAATATAAAAAAAAAAATTGCATGTAACTCGAGCTTAGGGAAATCGAGTTCCATGCAAAAAAATTTTACAAGTGTGATCGCCCAATATTCAGGGAGACCTATAGCGGCGTTTTTAAGCCCTATAGTGACGTTTTTAAGCCCTATAGTGGCGTTTTTCTGGAAAAAAATTTTATACCAGGTTTCAGTGGCCCTATAGCGGCATTTTTTTTATCTCTATAGTGACGTTTTTAAGCCCTATAGTGACGTTTTAGAACTCGATTTCCATTTACTCGAGTTTCATGAATTTTTTTTTTTTTTTTAAAGTTTGATCGGGCATAACTCGATTTTAAACCAATCGAGTACTTTAAGTAACTCGATTTTAGGGTCATTGAGTATCGAAACAGGAGCACGCACCTATATAGTTTCGAAACAGGGGCATTTTGCCAATTAAAAAAATAAAAGGGGGTAAAATGCCAGAATGTCCCAAAAAGTATATTTTAGGGATTAAGTGTGTTTGATGGACCGACTTAGCCTGGGTGAACTCATGATTTCCTAGAATTTAAACCGCATACTTCCTTGCTGTTGATGCAACTCTCTGACGCACCACCAAACCTCAGAACTAACTAAGACTGACCATTCTGTTTTATTCTATAGAATTTGTACTATTCTCTATCTTCTCTGCTACTAACAAAATTTCAAACCTGACCAAATAACCAAGTGAAATGCGACTTTTTAAATGAGGATACTTGCATAGAGCTCACATTCCCAAATTATCCTTTACAAAAATTAAAATCTATCAAAAAAAATAAACACCAAAAATAAAATCTATTTAGAAACAACCAGGAACTGCCCAACACTGCAAAAGGATATGCTACTGTTGACAAAGAAATGGGCACTGCCCTGCTCATTGCCGCAAGACTCCTCCGTGTTTCCTTGTCCTGAATAGATGAAGTGTATGTTTTTCTCTCTCATTCTTTCACCCCATGTCTTTGGGTACGGATGATTGATGGGCAATCCAAACCTTGTAGATATGAGAATCAATACGTTGGATTTCAATTGCAATTTCATGTTCTTTTTGTTTCAAATATTTCCTTTTGGTTCTTGTTCTTTATGTCTTTGGCCTGGTTAAACTGTTACGTTTTTTGATCTTTATTTCTATTACTGACCTGTGAGTCCGAGCTTTTCCTTGAAGGAGGTCTTTGTGAGTGCATTAGTCTTTTTTCCCTTTTCACATGTGTTCATATGTTTGATAATTTTGCGCATGAGCAGTTTGAGAAAATAGAACTTAATGATAACTATGGATGTTTCTATAGTGTAAACTAAAATGGTTTATTGGGTATAAATCGTTGCCTCAATTTACAACTTTTGCCTCTCTATCAGTAGCTAGTCGGATGAGTTTCCTATAGATAGCGTCATTTTATGACAATTGAATATTGAGTAACTAGATTTGTTTGGTAATTTGTTCTTTTCTTGCATCTTGTGTTGTTTTTATGAAAAATAATGGCATGTTGTTTAAGTAATGAAATCCATCTATCACATCTGATTATGATAGTTTTAATCTTTTATATTGGTGTCTTTCTTTTTTTTGGCTTTCTTCCAAAAATAAAATCGGATTTATCTTTAATTTTTATGATAGTTTATAAATTTTTTAATCTTTAATTTTTACTAGGTACTTTGCAACAATACAAGAATCTTATAATATAGTTTTATATATTTCTGAAGCATGTTATGGTACTATTATTTCCAAAAGCTATGGGACTTATGGCTTGTTTTGATACCCCACCCAAGTTTCATTTGCATGAGAATGTTCTGTGTAGTCTCTATGTTTCTGGCTTTCTGCTATTGCAACAATGATATAGAAAAAAAGAAGCAAGTATTTGTTTATTAGTTGGGTGTATCTCATTTTCACCTTTTGAGTCTTTCTTTGATGGGAAAATTTGAAGTGGGTCATTGTCATAGAAGCTAGTCTTGTAAGCTGTAATTCTATCCTGCATTTTAGTTCATTTTTATATTTTAAATGTTATGAACAAAGTTGTACCTAATAATAGATTTTGATAGACGTAATTGATTCTAAAAAAAGTTCGCTTTTTTTTTTTTTTTTTTGTTTCATTTCTATAGTTCTGCTATAATTTGCTATTTTATCTTAAACCTATTATATGGTATTCATGAGGATGTTAGAAATTTTTGTCTCATTACTTGGTTTGTTGGACTTTAGCTATGAATTTGTGTGGTCGGGAGTGGCATTTTGAAATTGATGCTTGATTGCAAAATCTTGATACCAGATTTTAAGGACTGATTCTTTTGTGTATTTGGCTTGCTCAAGTTTGTCACTCTTTGCTTTGCTTATTTCCACACCTTTGTTGTGCAACAATGGAGTGAGCCAACTATGAAGCTATTCAAGGGCTTTGAAGGTGCTCTCGTTCTAGTCAAGAACTTGACTTACAGGATTTAAACATTGAATGTGTTTGGCTATTGGTGTATTCAATTCTACTCAATCAAATTCAATACATAAGCTTTGGTCATCTATTACATAATGTCAAAGATGAGATGGCCTTTTTTTTGCAGTGTTGAGTTTAAACATGTACATAAGGCAGGCAATACAAATGCTTAATATTCTTAGATGGTAATAGGTAGCCTTTGGACAAGAGTTGATGGCACCTATAGTAGGGCCACCTTTTTTTCTTTTTCTTTTTTTTTGATAAGTACTTATAGTTGTTCCACTTGAGATCAACAAAGCAAATGAACTTGAAGCCCAAATTTTTTCCTTTATTTTATTTTATTTTTTGCATGAATTATGTATTTTTAATGGTGGGAAAATTGGCCTTGTAATCAAATTCATCATTTCAATTGAATTTGTTCAGTTTTGGAACAATTTTTCTTTTTCTTTTTCTTTTTATGTGTGTTTTGTTTTAATATTGCATTTGTCATTTTTTTTGGGAGAGAGAGAGTGTACTTTTTATAAAACTTCAAAGCCCATTACAAGACATCATCATGAATGATATTTGCAATACAGTCAGAAATTTCTTCCAGCCATATGATCTCATCTTACTAGAATTGTGCATGTCTTGCAAGAAGTTTATGAGTTTCATAATTCACATCTCTGCATGTGTGCTCAAAGGATCAGCCTTTTAACTGATTTGCTAGGTGTCTTATATACTCTATGACATGACCAATAAATTGGTTACTCAATTATGTGTTGCCTACTAATCTTGATGAACAAAAAATGTCCAAAGACAATAAACTCTCTTACCATCTTCTTTATGAAATTAAAACAACCATAATTGGCTTCATAACATTTCAAAAGAATCACAAACAATCATTATAGATACTGAAAAGAATAACTGCATTTTATTATATTCTCTTGGTTTGTACTATACATCCTTGTAATGGATTTGTATGTATAAATGAAGATACTCAAGTGTCAAAATTGGACAATAAAACATAATACTCAATTTTTTTTGCCTCATTACTTAAAAATAAGTTAACATGTATCAAATCTAAAACTTTAGTAAAACTGAAAATTAGTCCCGCTAACTTCAAAGATAAATGACTTCAATCTCTCATGAATGCTTCAAAACCTTTTCTGGCAATGTAGCTTGGCTGGGGCCTATCATCCTGCAAGGTTAAAAAACAAATTTCAATTTGCACAGTAACATCCTAGAAGACCAATCCTCTATTTACTAGCAAAAATCCTATATGATTCATTTGGTTTCAAGTGAGATAGACCAGCAATTCGATTGGAATTTGAATCATAGTAGCTATAAGCACTTTTCTAGTACCCCACACAGCCCACACCTTTTGGAATCATAACAGCCCTTATTTCAAGCTTGGTTAAATATAGATTGTGACAAAGGCAACCCAATAGAAGAAAAACTAAATCTACCATAATTCAGGAATTTATCAATCATTTACTGCAATTAGAGCAGAAGTCAAATAAAAAGCCTAGTTGTATACTTGATCGGATGCCCACCATTATCTGTAATTGCAAATCAAACCAACCAAATGCTTTAAGAATACAGCCAAGTCATGCTCAAATTTGTAGTGGTAACCAAAGCAACTAAGACAATGCCTATCTCTCCAGTATTAATATATGAAGAAGCAATATCAACATGAAAAATTGTAATATTTGGAAGAAAAAATATGGACTTTGCCAACAAGTGGGATTTTCACAAACTTCTTAATATCAGGTAATTGAAGGGGAATAAAAGTAGAAACAATGCTGTCTATGAGCACATCTTTGGCAAAATCAAGACCCCATTTGAAAATGTGCAACATTCACATTGCAGAAGAAGACCACCCAAACCACATCCACACACACACACACACACACACACACAAAAAAAAATCCTCAAGAGAAACATAAAAAAAAAAAAATACTCGATGATGAAATATAGCATCAGAATAGTAGTACACCTAATGATTACCTGTTGAAAAGAGAGATATTGATGAAAAAAAAAAACCTTTAGTAGAACTAATTATTCACAATATCTATGTCTTCTATAGACAATGCAGTGAGTTCTCAGATGGTGTGTACAACCATGGCATTTTAAAAAGAGACAATGCACTCAAAGTTCATTTCTTTTATATCACATTGTTGTCTAAAGTAATTCTATATCTGTGTAACAAGATTCAATGCCTTTTATATTAAACTTTCAAGTTTGAAATTTGAACTTTTTAAAAATTTGAAAGCTAAGGTCGAAGGACCTAATTGGACACTGCCTACAATCTTCCTGCTTAACATTTGTTCACCTTTGGGTTAATTGAAGTTCCATTAAAAGAACCTAAAGCACTTGCAGGCACTTACATCTCCCAGTTAATGGTTCTTAATAATACAAGGCTAATTATGCTTATAAAAATCACTCATGCTTTTATTATATGTTGTATTTCATGTCTTTTTTCTTAACTTATGCAAATCATATGGATTTTTTTTATTTTCCAGTAAATTATGGATTTCTTATATACATATATATTAATATTACAGTAATCATTTCATTTGAAATTGAAACATCACTACAAGAGAAAGCAATGTTACAATTCAAAATTATACATGACTGCACTGTTATAGGCTACAGAGTACAACTCAAGAATCAAAGCCAAGCAGACCACGGAACCAAACAACATGAAAAACCCATAAATCCCATAGCTTTTGAAAGAGAAGCAGATCAACACAACCCATGAACCCCACAAAACAGATCTTACTTTTCTTCGCTTTCCCTGCAAACAAACAGAGCTCATTAAAAAATCCTTTAAAAAAAAAAAAAAAAGACTGAGATAAAGAGAAACAGAAAACTTACTCGGCAGTGGTGTCGGCGACGTCGCAGTTGGGTTGAAAGAGAGCACAAGGAATCGTTGGGGAGAGAGGCCAAGGCAGTGGTTGGTGCGACAACTCGGCGTCACATAAAGGTGATGGTGGCAGCGGCAACGGCGGTGTTGAGAGTGAAAGTTTCCTTTTTGAAATAATTGAGAAACAAAGAGGTGGGTTTAGGATGTGTCTCCACCGTTGGATTAACTTAGGGGCTGAGATTTGACTTGGTTTCCTATGATTTGATGTCAACACTTTATCTTACTTGTCACATTTTTATTAGCTGGAAGTACAAAGTCAGCATGCTGGCCTTGTAGTCTAGACTACCTAATAATTTCTCAGTAAATCTGATACCTCAACCACTCTCATGATTTTGTCGCAACTTATATATGTATAGAGTTATGGGTGGTGTAATTGTGGACCCATATAGATTCATCATATTTTTTTCTACCACATACGACTCCTCATGTAGGCAAATTATGGCCAAAGTTGTGGTAGCAGACAGAAGACATACTCCGGTAGAAAATAGAGACCTGGAGAGAAAAAAGCCAATAACTTTCATATTTCTTAGGAGTGGAGTGGATATAGAGAAAATCAGCTGCTAATATTAATAGCATTGCTCTTTGATTATGCATGTTTTTACCATATATGACTTTTGTGCTTTTGACATGCTTTTAAGGAATCTTTCTAACTCTGTGCCTTATTTGGATGAAAAAGTATTCTGGCTGTTGCATGCTAGGAATTGTAGAAACCAAGCGAGCAGGTCTGTTATTTATCTTACGGACACAAGCTTAAGTGAGGACGCTAAACTTTGAACCATTTTTGTAGGATTGAGAAGATATATCTGGACTCAAGAATTGTGTCCTTTGTGTGAAAGATAAACCTTAAGCCATTTTTTTTTCCCTCAACATCTACAGAAATCTGGTTTGACGTGTCCCTTAATATTAATTTCATTCAACCTTACTCGATTCAGGCAGATAAAGTACTTCTCGGTGTCTTTTGTCTCTATTTTATGGTCTATGGACTCTAGGATCAAGGCAATTAACCATGAAGAGAGAGCCATTCTCTGCCACTAATTTTGTACTCTTTTCTTCTTCTGTAGTTTTTGTTCCTTTTTGTTTCAATGTGCCAAAAAACGATTCATGTGTGTATCGATCCTTGTCATTCTTTCTCAAAACATTACAATTTTTCAAGGATACAAAAAAGTATATTTTAGGGATTAAAGTGCATTTCATGGACCGACTTTGCCAACGTGAACCCCATGATTTCCTAGAGTCTACTCTATCCCTATCGATACTTCCTGGCTGTTATACTATTCTCTATCTTCTCATTCAAACCTGAACAAAGAACTGAGCGAAATATGACTTTTTAAATGTGGATACTTGCACAGATCTTACATTTCCAAATTATCCTTTAAAAGAAAGTCACAAACTATCAACAACAAAAATACACAAAAAATAAAAACAACCACGAACTGGCCAACACTGCAAAAGGGTATATACTATAGTATTAACAAAGACATGAACTTTAAACAATTAATAGTAAGTTGTAATGGAGCAGAGCTGGTAGAGAGAAACTAAAATAATCAATAACTTCGATTTTTTTAGGAGTTGATTAATTATCCGGTCCCACGAGTAAAGTCAGTTCCAATAACGAAACTTCCTACAACTTTCCTCAACTCTCCAACATAAAACTATAATAGTTTTCCTCCAACAGAGAGTTTTTTTTTTTATACCACCAATCGTTCAAGCCCACTCGAATCCTCAAGGTCCTCTCTCTTCTCTTATGCAATGTTTTGTGTGAATTCTCTGCTTTATTTCTTTCTTTCTTTCTTTTTATATTTATTTATATGTTTCAATTTCTCTTTGGATGATGAGAATGCACACGGAAATGGGAGGAACTTACAGATTTCTTTTTTCCTGGGTTTTGACATTTTGTTTTATAGTATATGAATTTCTCCTCTAATACCAACAGTGACTGTTAAATTACAAATAAATTTCTGCAATGATTTAATGTTAGTTATATAGATTTTTTTTCCTGGGTTTTGCTTTTGTAATGATTTAAGGTTAGTTAAATAAATTTCTGCATAAATAATAATCATAATAACGTAAGTTATCCAATTTGTTTAAAAAATAAACAAACAAATTTTTTTTGACTTCACTGAAAACAGAGGATAGAGGATGTGAATGCCCAACAAGGCTAGGATCACTGAAACTAAGTTTGGTTTTTTTTTTTTTTTTTTTTTTTTTTTTTTTTTTTTTTTTTTGATATGATGACCCAGGAAACCACACGGTAAAAACCTGGGGAGGATTTGACCTAGCTATCCTCAAGGTAAACCTGAATCCACTATGTGAAAGAATCGAAGTTCATACAGAAGGACTACAAGCTCCCCGCTTGACTTCCTAATGCTACCCACCAGTAGAACTTACTGACACGACCACGTGCAATCTCCGAATCCACGGACTTCTTCTTTCTTGGATTCTTCAATCAGCTACAAGCACCCCCGCTTGTGTATCTTTAAGCTTCAATGGTAGCAACCAAGTTGATCATCAAGATGTAGATTAGATCTCCAACTTGAAAACCCTAAGTTTTGTGTAAAGGAAAGCTCCTCAAAGATCTCACAAGAGATTTACACAAAACAGCAATGTATGAGCAACAATACAATTGGAGTAACCCCCAAAAACGTGGCTAGGGTTTAGTTTATATACCTAGGGTAAAAACATAAAACCCTAAACGTTTAATGAAGTAGGGCTGAGTTGGAAATTCTGCAGAAAAAACAACCTGTGTGATTTTCGATCGATCGAGTCTATTCTTTGATTGATCGAGCCAGGCCGAAAGTCCCAAGTACTTCTGCAGCCACTCAATTCCAACTTTACAATAATAAATCAACTTTGAGCAAGCCTAAACAAGATTAAATACATTGTTTTGATCATGGTTTGCCAACATTACAAATTAAAGTTTTAAATACATAAAATCCTAAGACCTTAGAACCTAACAATGCCTTTCGTCTCTCTTTCACATTCTCACAAATAAAAGAAAAAATAATAGTCATTCTTTTATTAAAAAAGCAATTATATAATAGGAATTGAATCATGTGTTGTTTCTAAGATACTTTTGAGCTTTACAATCACTAGTGCAAATTCATTTATCAAATCTGTAAGTTTTCATTTTTAATTTACATCCATCTCTTTTATTCTATCCTTTCACTCCCTCAAAATAAAAGATCCATATCGAATCATTCTTTTTTTCTTTTCTTTTTTCTCTCTCTTTTTTTTTTTAATTTTTCTTTCAATTTTAATTGAAAACTACCTTCTTCTTTTTCTTCTTTTTCTTTTTTTTATTAATAATCTTTATTGTAGCTCAATACTTGTGGCCAACATATTTCCAATGTCTTCCATTAGCTCTCAGAAGGCCTCTTCTTCATCATCATTTTCATCTTCAACAACTCGGTAGAAATATGATGTCTTTCTTAGTTTTAGAGGTGAGGACACCCGCACTAATTTTACAAACCATCTATATGTTGCTTTGAAACAAAGGGGCATAGTTACCTTTAGAGACAACCAAAATCTTGAGATAGGAAAATCTATTTCACCGGAACTCTTGAAAGCAATAAAGGAATCGAGATTTGTAATTGTCATTCTCTCAAGAAACTTTGCATCTTCAACATGGTGCTTGGATGAAATTGCAAAGATCATTGGATGCATGAAAGAGATGGCCACGACTGTTTTGCCAATTTTTTATGATGTGGATCCATCTGATGTACGAAAACAAATAGGCGCCTTTGCCCAAGCCTTTTTTGAACATGAAGAACGTTTTAAGGATGACATAGCGAAAGTGCAAACATGGAGAACTGCTTTAAGAGAAGTGGCAAATCTCAAAGGATGGCACCTATTGGATAGGTAAACCAATTTGACAAACTACTTGCTTTTAAGTGTTCAAACTTCAAATAAATACTCTTCTTATCTTTGAGCCTTGTTTTGAACTTTATGAAAACAACAAAGATGTTCGCGCTTCTTTTCTGTTTTGACTTGATCTAATTAATTTACATTTTTGTATTGCTTTAAATTTTTTCTTGCATCAAGTTATTTACATTTTCTTGGTTTAGCCAACAAAATAGAACATTGGATCTCTACTTTCTTTTTGGTACTATTTATGGCTGGTACTTCTAGATATCATTCTCACTTCTTTACAGGTTCGAGGCACAACTTATCCAAGATATTGTGGGAGAGTTATGGAAAAAATTGAATTATGCATTCTTTGAAGATATTGAAGACCTTGTAGGAATAGAATCTCGAGTGAAGGATTTGGAGTCATGTTTGGCTATAGGCTCTAATGATTTTCGCATTATTGGGGTTTTGGGGATGGGGGGAATAGGTAAAACAACTCTTACTAGAGTTGTTTTTTGTATGGTTTCGAATAAGTTTGAAGCTTGTTGCTTTCTTTCTAATGTCAGGGAGGTTTGTGAAAAAGATGGTTTAATTCCATTGCAACAACAACTTATTAAAAAAATATTAAATGAAAGTATGAGTATACAAGATGTTGATGAGGGACTTTACGTTATCAAAAATAGATTATGTCATAAAAGAATTATTCTCGTTCTTGATGATGTAGATCAATTAGACTAGTTGAAAATTTTAGTTGGGAAGCATACTTGGTTTGGTTTTGATAGTAGAGTTATCATAACAACAAGGGATAAGCATTTACTACGTATACTTGAAGTAGATGAAATATGCGAAGCTGAAGCATTGACTGATGATGAAGCTCTTCATCTTTTGAGTTTGAAAGCTTTTAAAAAAGACCATCCCCCTGAAGGTTATCTAGAGCTATCCAAAGATGTCGTAGAATATACTAAAGGACTTCCTTTAGCCATTGAGATTATGGGTTCCTTTTTGTTTAGTAGAAGCATCAATCAATGGAAAAGTTCATTAATTCGGATTAAAGAATTTCTTGAACGTGCAATTCACCAAGCACTTAAAATAAGTTATGATGGACTACATGAAATGGAGAAAAAAATATTCCTCTATATTGCATGTTTCTTTAATTATGAGGACAAAAGTAGTGTAGTAAAAATACTAGATTATCTTGGCCTTTGCCTTGTTGTTGGATTAGAGGTTCTAGTTGATAAATCTCTCATAAAAATGAATGACCTTCAAGTGTGGATGCATGATTTGCTACAAGATATGGGCAAGAAAATAGTTCATGAAGAGTTTCCTGAAGAGCCTAGAAAGCGTAGCATTCTATGGTCATTTGAAGACATTAACAGTGTGCTAACAAAAAAATATGGTAAGAGGTTATTTAGAAAACTCGAGCATATATCCTATCATATTATTCAAAAAGTTCAACTTAGTGTAGATTTGATAATCATACATTTTGCAATTCACTAAACCATTTTGTTCATGATTATTAGGGAACAGAAACAATTCTAGGCATGATCCTTAAGTTGCCTGAATCAAGGGAGGTATATTGGAATCAAGATCCATTTTCAAAGATGCATAATCTTAAATTTCTCATTATTAGTAATGTTCAACTTCTCCACGAACCCAAACATCTTCCTATTAGCTTAATATTTCTTGAGTGCAGTGGGTACCCTTCAAAATCTTTGCCATTAAATTTCCAATCAAATGAGCTTGTTGAACTTTACATGTGCCGTAGCTACATTGAACAACTTTGGAAAGGAGCAAAGGTAATTTAAGCATCCTTGTACTTATTTATATTTAAGTTCCATTAAATTCTAGGGATTCATTGAAGCTAATTGTTCTCTTTTTTTTTTTTTTTTTTTTTTTTTTTTTTTGCTTTTAATAGTCTTTTGAGAAGTTGAAAATCATCCAAATGAATAGGTCTCCAGACCTTATAGAAACCCCTGATTTGATCAAAGTCCTGAATTTGAGGAAATGGTTCTTGAATATTTGTTTAAATTTACGTGAGATTACCTTCAACTTTGGTTCATAATAGGCTTACTCTTCTTATCTAAAAGGCGTTGTAAATGTCAAAACTCTTCCAAGCAAGTTCGAAATGGAGTCTCTTGAGGTTCTATTCTTTCTCGTTGCTTAAAACTAAAAAAGATTCCAGAATTTGGAGAAAACATGCACGTGTATTAGAGCTTTATTTGGATGGAACTTCTATTAATAAATTACCCACATCAATTGGCATTTGACTAGCCTGTTTTATGAATGTAGGGATTGCAAAAGTTTACGTGTCTACCAAGCAGCATTTTTAATTTGAAGTTGCTAAAGATGGAATGTTGGAATGCCTAAAACTTGAGAGTGAGAAAGTGGGAATGCTGAAAGTGTAGAGGAACTAGATGTGAGTGGAACTGCTATAGAGAGGTGCTTCTTGTCCATTGGGTCTCCTAAAAAATCTTAAAGTGCTATCTTTCTAGTGGCTGTAAGGGGTTTATCATTTACACTCTACATCTTGGTATGATATCCTCCCATTTTTCTCAAGGCCAAAATTGTAGATCCCGTGGTTTTGTCCTCTCTATCAGGTTTTATTCTTTGACTGAATTGATCTACAAGACTGCAATCTTAGGGGAAATCCCTAATGATATTAGTTGCTTATTCTCTTTAGAAGAAATAGATCTAAGTGAGAATAGGTTTTGTTTGCCTTCCTGATAGCATCAGTCAACTATGTAAGTTAGAAAGGATGTATTTGAACAATTGCACGAGTCTTTGATCATTGCCAAAGCTTCCAGTAGATATTGTAGAAATTTGGGGAGATGGTTGTACCTCACTGGAAACGGTACCAGATCTCCAAAAGCCTAATTCCTTTTGTAAGGGAGAGCTTTATCTTTCAAATTGTTGTAAACTGGCTGACATCAAGATTTATATTGACATTTTTTGGCAGTGATAAGAAAGCACCATCAGGTCTCTCTCTCTCTCTCTCTCTCTCTCTCTCTCTCTCTCTTCTCTCTCTCTCTCTCTCTCTCTCTCTCTCTCTGTGTATGTAATAAACAACCTGCTTTGTTTGTTTTAGGGACTCTCTCGTCATGGTAGGTATGATTCTAGATCATACAATTGGAGATATGACATGATTATTTCTGGAAGTGTAATTCCAAAGTGGTTTATCCATCAAAGTATTGGGGCTGAAGTGAATATAAAAGAACCTTCTTCTCATTTATGTGATGAGTGGATGGGGATTGTTGTTTGCATTGTATTTTCTTCTATTCTCATATGGCCATCATCCTGTTCCTTTCAGTTCATAGCAAATGGAAAAGTAATGTCTGCTTTCTTAAGCATTCCTCACCTAAAAGTTGGTTTATCATATTTGGCTATTTTATTTGCTCCGTCAATACTATGTTAAGAAGGAGGACAAAGAATTTCTGAAGGAATGTGAAGCAAATGAATTGAGTGAGAATGGCATTAAAATTGAAACCAAAAATTCAAACATAACAGTGAAGAAATGCGGGTTCCGTATGGGATACAAGAAAGACATAGAAGAACTCAATCGAACTATGGCTCAGAGTAGCAACACCAGCATCATTCCTTATGAAGACTTGGATGTTCTCCATCATAATTTTGACAATTTGACAATGGTAGCGGAAGGTAAAAAAGCAAAGCAAATTTGTGACGATTATGATGGTTCTGGACCTAGTGGAGAAGGAAGCTCTAATGATGTGCAACACCCAAAAAGAATTGAAAGGCTCGCAGAATTTAAGCCCCATGGTGACTCTGATTGTGAGGAGTACTTCGAATGCAACGAGGAGATCACGCAGTGATTAGCAGGAATTTAGATGAATTCAAAAATGGGTTCAAATACTCTGTAAGTCAATAAATCCAAATTAATTCCTATTTTTTTTTATCTTGATTACTTGTAAGTCATTGTCTTTTTTTATTAATCTCAGTTTTGTTGATTCCTACAATATCTTTTGGAATATACCTGTACTTTTGTTTGATTTAATTTAAATTCTAAATATTATATTGCTAGTAGCTTCGTTATTGGCACTCATTGCAACAAGGGTATCATTGAAGATTGTTAAACTTGTCTTTTTTCTTAATCAACTTTTTCTCTTAATTAAAGTTATGAAGCATTGTCTCTTTTTTCTTTCCTTTGAATCAACTATCATTACATATTCTGCTCCCCCCAAAAAAAAAAAAACTTGTCATTACATATTATATCATAATCACAATGATTAGCATAGCTAGATGTAGCATCTAGCTTCCTCTTTTATACTTTTGTTTAGTAACCTTCAACCAATGAAAATGCTTTTTTTTTTTTTTATAAAGAGTTTAGGTGATTTTTTTCCCTTGCTTTGCTCTGAAATTTTATTATTTTAAAGTAGGATAACAATCATAAAATTTATTAAAATGATTTGTATTAGCATGTTTGAGGACATTGTTAACGTGATTCTCATAAAGCTATAAACTTCCGAATTTTGAACATTCACTAACTGCAGTTTTATTCGAATAAAATTGCAGTTAGTGAATGTTCAAAATTTCAAACATTTGGCGCTTGAGCAAAACTTACTTTTATGAGTAACTATCGTGGATATGCAAAATTTCTTCATTGAACAAATAATTCAACTAGTTCTTGATATATCCAAATATCATCTACATTCTTCATAATTGATTTGTAGGTCAACTGAAGAGGATCTATATTTGCATCAGTAGCGGTTTTCTGAGTAACCAAACGTAACGTTTAAAAACTAAATTCTAACAAAATATAAAAAAATAAAAAAAAATAAAAAGAATGAATTAAATGATTTATAATACCCGTAATTTTTGTATGAGTGTGCGATTGAAAATTAAGGAATCAAGTTGATCTCTTTGAGCTCTCAGAGATCTAGGTTTTTAGAGAGAGAGAGGGTAGCATTGGAAATAGGAAATGAAAGCATGGAAATAGAGCTAATTTTTTATGAACAAAGTTTCTCTGCAAACTAGTTTGAAGAGGAACTCTTCAAACTTCTCATATATTTCTTTTTTGAGTGTGAATTTTGAAAATCTAACTGTTGAATTTCATATTCCTTATGTTCTTAACATGCATATCAAATTTCGTTCAAATTGGATATTATTTACTATTTGATCAATTAACTTATTTTTTATATACAACTTTCGATTACAAAAACTTGAAATTATAACATTTATTTGATGACATAGCAATTGATTTTTTATTTTCTTAAAATTTTGTAAGCATTAAGGATGTAATAAGAACATGTAATCTAACGGTTAGATTTTCAAAATTCACACTCAATATAAATATATATGATGAGTTTGTAGGGTTTCTCTCCAAACTAGTTTGGAGAGAAACTCTTCAAACTTCTCTTATATTTCTTTTTTGAGTGTAAACTAGTTTGGAGAGAAATTTTGTTCTTTTTAAAATGCTCACTTACAAGGTTGTTGGGCCAAACTTCTTGTGCAATTAGGCCCCAGCTATGTCTGGGATAGTGATTTGGGCCTTAGACAAGCCTAGTAAGTAATGCAAATTTATGTTTCTTTATGTTTATTTTTATTATTTTAAAGATAATGCAATTTAGGGTCTGGTTAATAATTTTGTGGATAATTAGGAACTACGAGAGTCTGGATCTTTTCTCAAAGATCACATGGAAATGCCAAGCCTAACATGCCAAACCTAAAACGAAAAATGTGGCTATCAAGTAAATAAAATAAATAAATTTGGCTAGTAAATAATTTCACACGTGTTACTCAATATTTTCTTCTAAGTAGATAGGGACAGACCTTCAATTATCCTCTTCTTACTTATCTCTTAAGCATTTCCAAGTGCCACTAGCCATTTAAAAGCATAGTTGAACAGTAAAATATGGATTACAGAAGTCAAGAAAAGTGAGCACAATAATGGTGGATGACTGACCTATTTCATGCAGCAATAGGACCAGGTGTTGAAATCATGACATCATATCATCTAATCACTGAGCAAAGCATAGTTCTCAGAACCGGACCGGACCGGGAGGTCGGACCGTGAAAACCGTGAACCGTGATGAAAACCGGTTTTTTAAGCATAAAGAACCGGGCATATGTGGCAATGCCGTGAACCCCTAAAACCGGGGTTGGACCGTACGAACCGGTCAAGAACCGTGCGGTCCAACCCTTTAACAATTTTTTTTTTTTTTTTTAAAAACAACTTAACACAATTTTATTCTACTTAATTAAATTATCCATCTCTTACAAGGAATAAAAAAAATTATAATTAAAATCCTTCAAAGATATTCAACTTTACTTCAAAAATTAATCATAAATTTTAATGTTTTCATGGTTATTATTTTATTTTATTAACTTTCTTATTTAATTATTAAATATATGCTTGAAAATCATTAAATTTCCCTCACATATATAGATATATTAGTCAATTTTATTAGTTTTATAAATTTAATACCTATATTTAGGCTTTAATTAATTATTAAATTAATTATGACGTCATCACGGTTCGACCCCGGTTCGACCTCGGTTCAACCTCAAAAACCTTGAACCTCTCCCTTTTACGGTTCAATGAACGGTCCGGGTCTGAAAACCTTGGAGCAAAGTACTCTTTTTTTCCTCCTCTTTTCTTTTGCTTTGTAGACTATATAGAAAGCCAAGACCCATGTTGCTAATTGGTACATTGGATAAGGATGGCTATTAAAGCTGCACCATATGTAAGTGTTGCTTATCTTATCATGACTTTTTTTTTTTTTTTTCTTTTTTTTTTGTTTCAAGAATTTCTTTACCTAAATCATGTGAAGATTTTTTTTTTTTTTTGAAGTAAACCATTGTGCATTATAAAGTGAAATATCATCCACGTATTTAGCATATATACGTTAGGGAGGAGAGAATGTATGAGTTTAATATCTAAAGTTTTAAGGGTCTTTTGAAAACCAATTCGGACTGTACTTATATATGATCACAAATTCAAAAACCAAGGGTTTGGTTCTTAAATTGAAAAGCATGATTTTAACTCATGGTAATTATGTCGATGACTTACTTGATAATTTTTTATTATTAAACCCATCAAATTCGAATGGCTAAAATTAAAGATGCCTAGTGTAGGGATAAGGGCCCAAATTTGTATATTGAGCCTTGGGCCTTGGAGGACATTAGTTGCTCCGAGACGGATAAACAATAGCGAGGGTGTCAAGCGCAGAATCCTATGAGTAAGATGCAAGCAGACAAGCTGGAAGGTGACCCAAGGAGGAGTACCTCCTCAAATGAACAGAACACCGATCAAAGGTATATCCTGTCGATCAGAGTAGGTTTCCGAGAGACTCTACTGATAGGGATGTGTATTACAAGCGTACAAGAGAGGTGGAGGCTCATAGGTATCTGAAGGAAAATCTGCTGTCATCTCATTGAATGCTCTGCAGCTAACTTTCTGGTTGTATTTATGTGAAGGAAACCCTTGAACAGTGTTGCCTAGGCTATCCCAATTCACAGAAGGTCAGAGAAGGTGTCCAATGAGACAAGCACTCAAGTAATAGCCTGGATAATTAACAAATGGAGGGCCAAGATCAATTAAGCGGGATATATAACGTAAGAGACCCCTGAGGAAAGGGGATTGAAAAACTAAGAGAAAAAAGACTGTAGCATCAAGAACTAATCTTGTAATCCAACCTAAGAGAAATATATAAGAACCATTCTCCTCGAACTTTGCCGAGGACGATTTTCTTTAGTATAAACTTGTTTATTTTCATTCTTTTGTCATACGAATCTATTTTGGTGTTTGTCTGATTCATTGAAGCCTAGGTTTCCAACTCATTCTCTACAAATTCATTATTTTGGGCTTTTTGGCCTGAGTCCATCCATCTTTGGGCTGGGGAGCCTAAACCAGGCCTTTACAATTGGCATCGTTTGTGGGAAAAATTTGGTGCTTTAGTGAGTCAAGCGTTCCTCTTNCCAATTTAAACCAAATAAAATCATATCCATAGCAAAAATTAAATGGCAAAGATTAAGGGAAGATAGATGCAAACACAAGGAAAATACAACGATGTGTTATCAAAGAGAAAACTGAAGCCTTCGGCGTAAAACCTCTCTACCACCCTCCAAGCGGTCAATAATCCACTAAAGATTGAAGTTGGGATACATGAACAGCAGAAGACTCTCCAAGCCTAATCTACCCAGTGTACCTAAGCCCTCTAAGCTTCTTGCTCCAACGAGGTTGCTTCGAACTTTTGTCTTCTTTAGCTTACCGGATTCCGCTATAGCCCATAGCATCAACCAATAACCATTGGTCCCTTCCTAACTGCTTCCCAATGCACCAAATAGCCTTCTCATAAATGTGAGTATGGTAAGAAAAGGATTTGGGTAAGAACCTTTCAAGGATGTAACAATGGAGAGGGTGAGAGTAGAGGAATTTAAAGAGTCTCTATGTAAAGATTGTGGATAAATCAATCTTGTTTTTCTCTAGAATTTCTCTCTCAAAATTCTCTCTGAAAACTCTCTACATTTCGTGGGTATAAGGGGTATTTATATTGGGGTGAGACTGGAATGTGAAGAGTCAGGTTTTTCAAAATAGAGCTGGCTGGCGGCTTGGCATCGCGACTTGACTGAGTTGCGAGTTCAAGCTGCAAGCTAACAAAACAGCCAGGTTGGACTTTTTGTCCTATAGTGCTTCAGCTGGCGTGACTGTTTATCTTCTCTGCATGCTTCACTCGTGTGCTACAGTTGGCGGCTTGCTAATCACGAGTCACCCGCGAGTCTCAGCTGCGAGTCTCTGCATCTTTGCACAATCTGGAGCATTTCTTCACACTTTCTCACTCACTACCCTTACATGAATCCCACCTAAATACAGGGTTATTAAATGCTAAATACAAGCAAATTTGGCACGGAATAAAGCCAACACAATGGTTGATTAAATTCAACCTTACAATCTCCCCTTTTGGCTATTCCGTGACAAAACCCTACAACAAACTATAGACTAAACGCGTGAGTTGGGAACAGTTGAACAAAACTCACTCACACCTAACTCTAGAATCTGAGAAGCTCTTGAACCATAAGAACAAGTATCTCCCGAAACACAACAACACAATATGATCATTGTATACAGAAAAACTTGTAATGCATATGGAGCAAGTACAATAAAATCAAGCAAAATGGAAATAAGTAATAAACCAAGGCTTGACCAAAAACGAACAATCACTATAAAAAGTTATCACAATGCTCATTCACACATGGAATGAACATCCAGACATGCAAGCTAATAAGCTCAATTGCAAAGTATCATTTGCATGTCTAACACTCATGACATTTAACAACAAGTACTTAAGCTACAAAGCATGGATACAAAAACCTTAAAATCTTACAAAAGCAACAAGTACAAACTATAAAGTATTTTAAATTAACTAAAAGTGCTTAAAGTTTCTCCCCTTCAAAATGATGAGAAGCTGTGATGCACTTGGAATATATATACCTGTAACCTGAAACACTTACATAAAACACATTAGACCTTCAAGGTAAAGTAACTCATAAAAGGACAAGTATAATGTAATAAGTAAATTGCGATCAAGTAAACATGATGTGAAACATGTGAGTAACTTGATCATACACCAAAACAATTATAAAGAAATGACAGACAAAACAAAGTTTTTCTTATTAACTCAATGTCTTCTCCCCCTTGGTATATGCATCTACCCTATGGAATAGTAATGAAAAGTGAATATATATATATATATATATCTGTAACCTGAAACACTTGCACAAAACGCCTACAAAGTACTTATCAATTTATGATATTTGCATTGTAATGTTATGGTTAGTGGATAAAAAAAAAGTTATTAATTCTATCTTCTAGCATGTAGTTGAGAGAGAGAGAGAGAGAGAGGTATGGTGTTGGCCTATGGGCCCAACTTCAATTAAATGTTAGAAGGGCCTTACATGTCCCTTTTAATTTTTAAAATGCTCACTTACAAGGTTGTTGGGCCAAACTTTTGTGCAATTGGGCCTCAGCGGTGTCTAGGATAGTGATTTGGGCCTTGACAAGCCGAGTAAGTAATGCAAATTTATGTTTATTTTTATTATTTTAAAGATAATGCAATTTAGGGCCTGGTTAATGATTTTGTGGATAATTAGGAACTCCGAGAGTCTGGATACTTTCTCAAAGATCCCATGGAAATGCCAAGCCTAACATGCCAAACCTAGTAAATAATTTCACATGTGTTACTCAATATTTTGCTTCTAGGCAGATAGGGACAGACCTTCAATTATCCTCTTCTTACTTGTCTCTAAAGCATTTCCAAGTGCCACTTGAAAAGCAATATGAAGAAACAGAGTAAAGAGCAGAGAAGAAAGCAAAGAAGAGATAAAAAAATTTATGAACTAAAATCTGAGTTTCTTGATTTCATTCCTTCACTTAATCCAGTACATATACCCAACTTATTCCGTAAAGTTTGGGATCACTGTAACAAACTGTAGCATGACTCATCAGCTGCTTACACGTGGACTTACAACCATAACTGACTTCATCATTACATTTAAGCATAAGCTACATACAGTTTAGTCTCTAAATCTACTTTACTGCAAGTCATTTGCCTTCTGCCTTGTCACATGCCTCAGCCTTATCAGATGTTATGTCACCTGTCTTTACATCCCCCTTCAAACTGAGGGGAGGAAGACCCATCAGTTTGTATGCAAGATCCATAAACTGAGGGGAAGAAAAACCCTTAGTAAAAATATCAGCTAACTGATCATGTGTGGAAATAAAATTGATTTGCAAGTCCCTATTAAGAACCTTCTCCCTGATAAAATGATAATCGACTTCAATGTGCTTGGTTCTAGCATGAAAAATAGGATTGGAAGCTAAAGCCAAAGCTGATACATTATCACACCAAAGCATAGGAGGGAGAGATAAGTAGACCCCCACATCCTTAAGAATCATCCTTATCCAACACAGTTCAGCAGCTGTAGAAGCCAAGGCTCTATACTCAGCCTTTGTTGAAGACCTAGCCACAGTCAATTGCTTCTTGGTAGACCAAGTAATTGGAGAATTCCCGAGAGAAACCACCATGCCAGTAATGGACCTATGATCAAGAGGATCACCTGCCCAGTCAGCATCACAGTGTGCAGACAGAGCTAATTGACCAGGCTGAAAATGAACTCCATGATGCAAGGTACCCTTGAGATATCTAAGGATCCTTTTGGCTGCCATTAAGTGATGTTGGGTAGGTTGACTCATAAATTGGCAAACTTGCTGAACTGAATAAGACAAATCAGGTCTTGTGAATGTTAAGTATTGCAAAGCCCCAACCATACTCCTATAGATAGTAGGATCTGGAAGTAAAGGGCTGACTTGAGAGCTAACATGCATAGTGGGAGAACAAGGAGTGAGACAAGGTTTGCAATCCAACATATTGATCTTGGTAATCAACTCGGAAGCATATTTAGACTGGTGCACAAAAAGACCTTGAGAAGTGTACTCAATCTAAAGACCAAGGAAGTACTTCAGAGGGCCAAGATCCTTCAAGTCAAAAGCATTCCCAAGTCTAGAAACATTATGAGCAATAAAGGAAGGACTATTCCCAGTGATAATGATATCATCAACATATAGCAGCAGATAAACCACAAATTAGTCATGATGAAGGGTAAACAAGTTAGAATCAGCATCAGAAGCCTTAAAACCAATGTGCAATAGTTCAGAGGTGAAGCTGTCAAACCAAGCCCGTGGTGCCTGTTTTAGACCATAAATGGCCTTATGAAGGAGACACACATGATCAGGGTGAGCAGCATCAACATAGCCAAGGGGCTGAGACATGAACACTTCCTCTTGCAAAATACCATGAAGAAAAGCATTGGACACATCCAATTGCTTCAAACACCACTGATTCTACACAGCCAAGGCTAAAATGATTCTCACAGTAGTTGGTTTGACAACAGGGCTAAATGTCTCTCTATAATCTAAACCATATTGTTGCAAAAACCCCCTTGGCAACCAAACGTGCCTTGTATCTAGCAACAGCACCATCACTGCCTCTTTTAATCTTGTACACCCATTTGCAATGAACCACATTCTTACCAGGTGGAAGGGGAACTAAAGACCAAGTATGTTGCTTCTGAAGTGAATGGAACTCAGAATCCATAGCTTTAAGGCAATGAGGAAACTGAGAAGCAACATTAAAACTTGGTGGTTCTACCTGAAAATAATCCCTTACAATGGCAAAGGCTTTGGGCTTGAATATGCCATGTTTGGATCTGGTAAGCATTGGATGAGTATTATGGGAAGAAGAAGAATCAGACTGAATGACAGAATTATGGGACTCAGAAAAGGCAGATTGTGATGGAACAATACTAGAGTTAGGCACAAGAGCAGATGAGGGAGGAACAGATAAAGGTGCAGGAAGAGTAGGGAAGACTGATTCATGAAAGATGACATGTGAAGTGATATACACTTTCTGTGACTGAGGGTCATAACAAATGTAACCCTTGGATAAAGGAGGATATCCTAGGAAAATACATTAAGTAGACTTTGGTTGAAGCTTGTTGTCATTATAAGGTTTAAGAAAGGGAAAACAAGCACAGCCAAAGGTTTTTAAACCCTGCAAAGAAGGAGCAGTATGGAATAGTTTTTCCCAAGGTGATTTGAAACCAAGAACAGATGAAGGAAGTCTATTAACTAGAAAAGTAGTAGTACTAAATGCATAACACCAAAAAGAAGAAGGAAGCTTAGATTGGTGAAGCATAGACAAACCACTCTCAACAATTTGTTTGTGTTTTCTTTCAACTACCCCATTTTGTTGAGGGGAATATGGACATGAAAACTAATGTTGGATACCATTTTCTAGACAAAAACACTTGAAATGATTACTAGTGTACTCACCCCCACCATCAATCCTAAGAGTCTTGATGGTAGACCCAAACTGATTTTCTACAAGAGCTTTGAAATGCAGAAAAATAGTAAACACTTCAAATTTGTGCTTAAGCAAAAATAACCAGGTAAATCGAGTAAAATCATCAATAAAAATGACATAAAATCTATAGCCAAGCACAAAATTCACAGGAGCAGGGCCCCAAACATCACTGTGAACCAATTGTAAAGGAAAAGTACTTGACATAACATGTTTTGGAAAAGGAAACTTGTGCATCTTAGCAGTTATACAATATGTACATTGTGAACAAATGTCATCATTAACAGAAATTTTGATAGTATTATTGAAAGAAGACAAGGCAGATTGAAGAAGCTTAGAGCAAGGGTGTCTAAGTCTTTGATGCCATAGCAAAGCTTATGGAGAGACAGCACTATTTACAGATGATTGAAATGCAAAGGATGAAGAAGGGTGGGAACAGCAGATAGTTGAGAGGAAAGAGGGATTGGATAGACATCATTCTTACTCTGGCCTTGATAGAGAACCTTCCCCGTAGGTAAGCCCACAATTAAGAACTGAGTGGCATCAAAATGGCAATAAGCATTGTTTTGTAAGCAAAGTTTATGAACAGACAACAAATTTGAAGCCAAAGCAGGGACTCTAAGAATATTGTCTAAACAAAATTGATGAAAAGGTGTAAGAAGCTTACCATTTCCAATATAAGTCACAGGCAATTCTTGCCCATTGCCAACAATAACAGACTCATTCCCTGAAGTGACCTGAGAATGTAAGGAAAGCTGAGATAAATCTGGAGTCACATGGTCTGAGCATCCAGTATCAATGAGCCAAGCAGAATTAGCAGTTGCTGAAGCTGTCATAGAACTAGCTGCCATAGAGGCTAGTTTAGTTGGAGCATGCCTACCTTGATAGGCAAAGTTCATACGATGATAGCAGTCTAAGGCTGTGTGTCCATTTTTACCACAAATTTGACAGGTAGGTCTAGAATTCTAAGATTGACCTTGAACCTGATGAAAACCAGAACTAGGTCCACCATTCTTGAACTGAGAATGTGATTGAGAACCAGGAAATTAAGGAGTAACATTGGCAATCCCAGAAGATTGACCATGATTGAATCCAAAATTGGGATTCCCAGATGTTTGGCCATTATTAAAACCAAAATTAGGACCAAAGTTATTGAAACCTCTACCATGACCCCTCTAATTACCATTCCTGCCTCTACCTCTATTGTTGTTCTAATTAAACCCACTTTGAAGAAGCATAGCCATAGAAGTATCTCTAGCCTTTCTAGCCTCAAATTTCTTTTTAATGGCTCTCTCTTTAGCATTTAACAGAGTATTTAACTCTTCTAAAGTAAACACATCATTTCTAGTTTTTATTGCTGAACAAAATGCACCATATTCTTGAGGCAAAGCTTTAAGAACTAGCTGTATAAGTTCTTCTTCATCAATAACAACAGCAACAGAACTTAATCTATCCCTAACTTCTTTGATTCTTTGAAAGAAACTATCAATACTCTTAGAACCTTTCTTAATACTCAACAATTCGTTCCTCAAACTTAAAACATGAGATCGAGAAACAGAAGCAAACCATTTCTCAAGAACATTCCAGACTCCCTTGGCAGATCTCTGACCCACTGTAATGGCTAAAACCGATGGAGACAAAGTGGAGTTGATGAATATGAATAAGGCTTGTTCTCGATTCTTCCAACTGAGATACTCAGGGTTTGGCTCACTGGTAAAGCTTCCAAAACTATCCTTCAAGAAAGGATTAGGTGCTACACTTGAACCATCAACGAAACCTATCATAGCATAAGCTTCAAGAATCACAACGATTTGGTGTTTCCAGACCATATAATTGGTGAAATCCAGCTTCATCGTCATCATACTCGCCATACTAGATAAGAGTAGCAACGATGGATTCACTAAGGAGTTTGTAGAAGTAGTTGTTGTACTGGAAGTAGAAGGAGTTGTTGCAGAATTGGAGCTCGGAGCAGAAGCCATTAATGGTGGCTCTGATACCATGAAAAGCAATATGAAGAAACAGAGTAAAGAGCAGAGAAGAAAGCAAAGAAGAGATAAAAAAATTTATGAACTAAAATCTGAGTTTCTTGATTTCATTCCTTCATTTAATCTAGTACATATACCCAACTTATTCCGTAAAGTTTGGGATCACTGTAACTAATTGTAGCATGACTCATCAGCTGCTTACACGTGGACTTACAACCATAACTGACTTCATCATTACATTTAAGCATAAGCTACATACAGTTTAGTCTCTAAATCTACTCTACTGCAGGTCATTTGCCTTCTGCCTTGTCACATGCCTTAGCCTTATCAGATGTTATGTCACCTGCCTTTACACCACTAGCCATTTAAAAGCATAGTTGAACAGTAAAATATGATTTACAAAAGTCAAGAAAAGTGAGCACAATAATGGTGGATGACTCACATGGTGTGACCTATTTTATGCAGCCATAGGACCAGGTGTTGAAATTATAACATCATCCGCGTATTTAGCATATATATGTTAGGGAGGAGAGAATGTATGAGTTTAAGATCTAAAGTTTTAAGGGTCTTTTGAAAACCAATTCGGACTATACTTATATATAATCACAAATTCTAAAAACCAAGGGTTTGGTTCTTAAATTGAAAAGCATGATTTTAATTCATGGTAATTATGTCGATGACTTACTTGATAATTTTTTTTATTAAACCCCATCAAATTCAAATGGCTAAAATTAAAGATGCCTAGTATGCACCCATTATATTTACAAACATGGATATGCAAAGCAATGTTTGATCAACAAGATTCAAGATTTCAAATGATTTTATTGTGATTGGCATATAGGTCATAAATACGCCAATTCATGTGGTAAGGGCACATGTCGATCTTAAAAGATATGCTAAAATGCCATTCACACAACCTAATTTAAGATTTTCTTGAAATTGGTTGATTAATTTTTTTTTTTTTAAAGATAATTACAACCTGCTGCTAACCCTTTCTCCCCTAAACCCCCAAGCACTTTGTGTATGGGGAGGTGCCAATTCAGCTATAAGGCCTTTGGCGGTTGATTACTTATAAAGTATGCAATTTGCATGAGAAATTATTCCCCAAATCTGGAATATTACACCTCTTTCTTATATAAATGTGAGTCTTTATATGGATTCCATCTTTTATATGAGAAGAAGGTGTAATACACCAAGTATATTAAATAAATTTATAATTTACACAATCAAGTATTGATTTGATATCAATTTGCCATTTTTATCAACATTCATTTGAATCTTGTCTTCAATACACTCAAAAAAAGATAAGATATCACTTTGAATAGGAAAATATAAAAAAATATTGTTCTAGGTGGGTTTACCACAAAAATGTGACGGACTATGATGAAATTGACACATTGATATCATTGTAATGGTAAATGGTGTAAATTATAAGTTTTTAAAACTAATGAATCAATTTAAAAGTGACCCTAGACTTTGAGAGTGTAAAATATATTTTACCTTAAAATTTAAGATGCTACATAGCCTTAAATATAAATTTTTTATTACAAATATTTGTAATTGATCCTATTAATGAGAATGAACCCCTTTAAGAATATAGGCTAATATGTAATAGAATTGTGATCCATTTAAGGTGTAATTAATTCATCTTTCATCTATATGTTACTTCAAGGAATATTTTTGAAAAAAGAAAAAAAGAAAAAAGCATCATCCTAATAAATTCTAGAACATGACATCGTGCTTTGTGATAGATTTTCAATTTTAAATGTTTTACTAAATGTATTGAGAAATCTCATTGGTGCTTAGAGGGGGAAAAAGTCATTAATGAACTTACTGAAACCCTCATATAGTTCATGATGCAAATCTATTTGCAAAATCATGAATTTTGAAGATGGGGTTCCCATTGAATTTTATATTCCATTTCAATCTTCAGTTATTATTAGTTTATTACTAATTTTGTAAGAACGGTTGCATCTAAAATCAGTAATAATGTCTTCAACTGCCTTTTGTTCATCTAAAAAAGAATCTTCAACAGAAAAGTAAGAAAAAAATTTAAGAAAAGCTTCAATCAATTGCTGAACAAGTGAACCGTCCATTTTCATGTGAGGTTATGGTGATGCCACATTAAGCACTTAATTTAAGTATTTAGTTATTTTTCAGTTCTCAAGAAACAAAAACAGCTAAAATAAGATTTGAAGATTCAAATTTCTACATTATATATATTCCTCCATATTTTTAGCTACAAAACTTATGCTAAAGGATTTTCAATACAAGTTTTCTCCTTGAGGATCAACCAATTTTTAAGACCAATGAGCATGGATTTAAAAAAAAAAAAAAACTAAAATACTTATAAATATGGGCAACCCCATTGCAATCCAAATGAAAATTCACAATAGTGATTAGTGAGCCTATTCTAATCATTTAGCTAACCAATATATAAATTTATTCTCCTTTTCATTTAACATACACACAAAGCCAAACAATCAAACTAAGATTCAATTCAATTCTTTGACTTTTCTTCTATTTTCCTCAACTTTCTCAACAACCAAACCAATAATAATGAAGCCAACAAGATTATATTCCCATTTCTATCCTTTTCATTCTACTTGCATCACAAAACCAAACAAGTCAAATAGTAAGGTTCTTTTCTCAATTCAATTCTTTTACTTTCCTTCTCTTTTCCTCAATTTTCTCGGCTACCAAACAGAGAGTAAGGAAACCAATAAAAGTTAAAAAACCTGAACAAAGAAACAAATATTCATATTACAGAAAATAAGCTCAAGAATGGAATCAAATCACAAAAACAAAAGCCAAGCACAACTGAAATCACAAAACCAAATCAGCAAACAGAGAAAACAATCAAACTCCTCAAATCAATTCTTTTCCTTTATATTATTCACTTTTCATTGCTATTCTTGGCTACCAAACACATCCTAATGCAACTCCAATTTGCACGTACAAACACACTACTTCCAATATCTATGCAACAAATTCAACTAAAACGCACCGTTTAATCGCCAATACAACACCTATTAACACGATCATGATTAACTCTTAGTTTCTCATTCTTTCAAAGAACAATGAAAAAATAAACTAAAGGCACAAGATTTAAAATTAAACACTTTATTTTTCCTTTTCAATTATTTAATTTTCCTTGGTTTTCTAAGTCACCAAATGTAATGAAAAAAAAAAAGCCTAAATTCTACCAAAATTTTTATTCAAAAAATAAAAAAATGAAAAATGAATAAAATATTAATACCTATAATTTTTATGAGTGTCGATTGAAAATTAAGGGATCAAGTGATCTCTTTGAGCTCTGAGAGAGATTTTAGCATTGGACAATAGGAAATGAAAGCATGGAAATAGAGCTACTTCGTACTATTTTTCTTTTTTTTGGTGGTAATTTTAGACTAATAGAATGGGTATATGTGTCATTTTGAATATTTGACGGTGGATTTGGTGGTTTATGTGACAATTAATAGTAGATTGGTGTTTTTTTTTTTTTTTTTTTTTTTGAGATTTTAGATTAGTGGTGTTTTTATAAGTGTCCATTTGAGTAAACATTTTTTTTAAAAAAAATATATATATAATTTCAATAGTTATAATGAGGGAAGAAAGATTTGAAGGTTTCTGTTGAAAATACTGTCCCTTGGCAATTGAGTTGAGTAAACTAAGCACTATTAGTAGTATATCCTCGAATTAATTGAAATTTTAAGCAAAATAGATAAAAATATTTTATAAATATTATCAAATTGTATTAATAATTAGTTAATGAGCCACTTAATGAAATGTAGAGGATTTTATTCATGAGGTTGTTTTGGAATTTGAACCTAAACCCCTTATGAAGAAAGTCAAAAGATTAGATGAAAAAAAAAAAAAAAAAAAAGAGTAAACCATAGTTTTAACTTAGTGGATTCTGAGCTAATTTTTTATTCATGTTTTTCTAGAGGAAAAAATTTATTCAAGTCCACTGAATTCTAATGCGTCTCGTAATAGAATCCTCTTCATTTTATCAATTTTATGGTTAAGATTTCTATTTATTTATGTCCACTTATCGCAACAGATTACACAACTTCCAGCCCAACTTGCCACATGGCAAAAAGTTGTGGTTCTAGTATATTTTTCCTATGGAATACCTATGAATTTAGGATAATTATATTGTAATGATATGTGGTGAGTTGTAGCAAAACTAGTATAATTTGTTATGGTTTTAGCAATTTTTTCCTATGAAATACCAATAGATTTAGGATAATTATATTGTAATTATATGGTTTAGTGGTTAAACAAAGTCTTATTTTTGTTTTTTACCATGTAGTTAAGGGTTGAAGAGGAGGTGGTATTAGACCATGTATTAGGTGCATGTATTGCCCCACCCCAATGTGAAATGGGCAATACATCCATGAGATGCATGGTATATCTTTTTGTTAGAGAGAGATCGATGTATATTGTTGTCCCATGGGCCTAACTTTAATTAAATGTTAGAAGGGCCTTACGTGTCCTTTTTCTATTTAAAATGTTCACTTAGAGCATTCTCATCAGGTGTTCTCATTAGGTGTGCCAAATGCCAAATATTTGGCATTTGACACACCAAACACCAAAAACAGAGCATCATGAGGTGTGCTAAATGTGCTAAAATTTTGAGACATGCTACAGTACGCTCTCATCTTTGTCATGGTACGGATGAGAATGCTATATGCGTTTACTATTTTTTTATTCATCTTTCTCTCTCATCCTGATTAAAATATATCATCATCTTCATGTTCAGCCACTCATATTTTGCTTCTTCATCTCCACTCTCCCATACTCTTTTCTTCTCCCTTCTTCCCTTTTGCTCTATTCTCTTCCCATTCATGAATCATGAGCCACCACCGATTTCCTCTCTACCATCTCACTAATTCCACCATCACTGATTTATAAAATCTCCTTCACCGGTTTTTTTTCCCCTTTTTTCGCTCTCTCCTCACTGATCTATAATCTCATACGCCGAGAGACAGAGACCACCCAGGCTCGCCACTGATCACTGACCCACTTTGCAACGAAGAGGAACTCCAATGTGAAGGACACGGTGGCCAGAAGTGAAAACTTCCATCAACGACAGCGACAAAGGCGGTTGTCCTAATCTGATTGTCGCTCTTGAAAGGTAACAAACACTGAAGGAGGAGAGAAAAAAAAAATGTCTCAGTGTATGTCCGATTCAATTTATGATTTTAGTGTAAATTGTAATTAATTTTATAATTGATTTGGTGGATTTGGGATGTGGGTTTGTTTGATTTGGTGGATGTGGGTTTGTGCCGATCTCTTTGGTTGTGGTATTTTTTTTTTTTTTTGGTGAGGTGGCGTTGGTGGATGTGGGTTTGCGCTGGTGGTGGCTATCGGTGTTGTTGTGGCAGTGGTTGTTGGTGGCTGTTATTGCGGCAATGGTGGTTGTACCATTGTTGTTGTTGATGATGATGATGATGGGAAGTATTTAATATATTATTTTAATGTGTAGTAAGTATTATTTTAATGTATAGAATTGAAGGATAAAACATTTGATAAATAGGATATTATAAAATGATGTGCTAAAATGATAAAGTAGATTTTTGGTATGTTAAAATGACATTTTTTTTATGAGAGAGCTTATGAGAATGCTCTTACAAGGTCATTGGGCCAAATTTCTTATACAATTGGGTCTCAACTGTGTTTGGGATAGTCACATTTGGGCCTAGACAAGCATAGCTTAGAGCATTCCCATCAAGTGTGCCAAATGTCAAATATTTGGCATTGGCACACCAAACACCAAAAAAAAAACCATCATGAGATGTCTCATATGCCAAAATATTTGGCATGAGTCAACAGTACACTCTCAAATATGAGGCGTACAGACAAAAAATTGTATAAGTTTAGTATTTTTTTTATTCTCTTTTCTCTCTCCTCTCTTTTCACTTTATTCTTTTCTCTTCTCTCTCACCGATTCCCAATCTCTCTTATCCCTGTTCCTTTCACCGATTCCTCTCAATCTTTCTCACCCTTTGAAGCCGCCGCCGTTGATCTCGCCCATGGTCCAACTCGCCCAACCGCTGTCAATATCGTCAGCCACCATTGATCTCGCTCAGCCATGCTCGATCTCGCTGATCTCACTCACAGTCTCACCTTCTGCCAGTCACGGCCGATCTCACCTCGAGGCCACTGTTGATCTCCCCCTCTTCCCTCTCCTCTTTGTCCGCCTTTCACTCTGCCTTTCTCTGGTTGTGGGTTTTTTTTTTTGTTTTTTTTTTATTTTTTAATTTTGGTTACCGTGGGTTTCATTGTTGTGGCTATTGGTTGATTTTCATGGGTAGTGGTGGTGGCTTTTTTTGTTGTTGTCGTTAGGTTGTGAGGTTCATGTTTATCTAGAGGGATTAGAGGTTGGGTTTGTTTGATTTGGGATGGGTTTTGAGGTTTGTGAAATTGGTGGGTTTGGGTTAGTTATGGCAGTGGTACTATGGTTGTGGCGGTAATTTGGTGGTTATGGTGGTTATTTTTTGGGTTGTTGTGGATTTTTTTTTTTGTGGTTTTTTTTTTTTGTGGTTTTTTTTTTTTTTTTTTTAAGGTGGAGTTGTTGGATGTGGGTTTGTGTCGGTGGTGGTTGTCAGTGTTGTTGTTGTTGGTGGCCATTGTGGCAGTGATGGCTGTGCCGTTGTTGTTGTTGTAGATGATGAGAAGAGTTAATATATTAATATAATGTGTCGTAAATATTATTATAATGTATGAAATTGAAGAATAAAACATCTGATGAATAAGATATTGTAAAATGGACCGAAGCTCTCCCATAACTCAAACGCGCGTTTCTTCAGAAATATAAAACGCAACTTTTTGACAAAAGTTGCGTTTTGTACTCACCAAACGCTGAACTTAGGCTGGCTTTTTAAAAAAGCCAACTTTTGGGCTCAAAACGCCCAAACAAACGGGCACTTATGGGTCTGATGAATGATTTCGTGGATGATTAGGAACTACAGTAACTGGATATTTTCTCAAAGATCCCATGGAAATGCCAAGCCTATAACATGCCGAACCTAAGAGGAAAAATGAACGGTTTTAGACCCCTTAAAACAACTAGATTGGTTAGCCTAGATTAATTAGCCAAGTTGTTACTTAGTTAAATTATGCATTCTAGGTTAAAGCAATCAAATAATCATATCAAAATAATAAAGCAGCGGAATAGTAAAAGACACAATGATATGATCACCCAGGAAACCACACGGTAAAAACCTGGGGAGGATTTGACCTAGCTATCCTCAAGGTAAACCTGAATCCACTATGCGAAAGAATCGAAGTTCATACAGAAGAACTACAAGTTCCTCGCTTGACTTCCTAATGCTACCCACCAGTAGAACTTACTGACACGACCACGTGCAAGCTCCGAATCCACGGACTCCTTCTTTCTTGAATTCTTCAATCAAGTACAAGCACTCCCGCTTGATAATCTTTAAGTTTTTGAATCTGCAACTAAATGATCATCAAGGTTTTGATAATATCTCCACCTTGAAAACCCTAAGTTTTGTGTAAAGGAAAGCTCCTCAAAGATCTCATAAGAGATTTACACAAAACAGCAATATGAGCAACAAAGGCTTAGAGAGGTTTGGGTACAAAACCCTAAAAATAAAATGAGGCACAAGAGGCACTCTAATCTCTCTCTCTCTCCCTCAAAAGCTCTCCAAAAACGTGGCTTAGGGTTTCCTTTATATAGTGGGAGAAGTAGATCTGAAACCCTAATCCTTAATGGGCTTAAGCTACTGTTTGGGCCGACTTAAAATTCTGCAGATACAATTTTCGATCGATCGAGCCTGTTCTTCGATTGATCGAACCAGGCAGAATATGAAGTCTTCTTCCTGCAGCTTGTATGTTCTTGAATCTTGACTTGAATCACCTTGAGCATTATCTAATAAAACCTATATACTCTAAGATCTACATCTAGACAAGTTTGTGTTCACAATTTGCCAATTATTCTAAACATTTAGAACTTAACAAAAAATGTGGCTATCAAGTAAATAAAACAAAATAAATTTGGCTACTAAAGGCATTTCCAAGTGCCACCAGCTTTTTAAAAGCATAGTTGAACGGTAAAAGTGAGATGTACAGAAGTCAAGAAAAGTGAGCTGAATAATGGTGGATGACTCACATGGTGTGCCCTATTTCATCATTACACTGGGCAAGGTACTCTCTCTTTTTTTCCTCCCCTTTTCGTTTGCTCTGTAGACTATGGAACATAATGGAGAGGAATCTTCCAACTAAAAAAAAAGCCAATAAACTAAAATCAAACAAAGATGAATTATCCGGTCCCACGAGTCAAAGCAATTCCAATGACGAAACTTCATGGTTCATACAACTTTCCTTAACTCTCCAACTTTAACAATAATAGTGTTTCTCTTCAATTATTGTCTCTATTTTTATTCTTTCTCAAACTGAGCACACAAAAAGTTTTTTCTACCACCAAATCGTTCAAGCCTACTCGCATCCTCAAGGTCCTTTCTCTTCTCTTACGCAATGTTTTGTGTGAATTCTCTGTTTTATTTCTTTCTTTCATTCCTTTTATATTTAGTTATATGTTTCGATTTCTCTTTTGGATGATGAGAATGCAGAGGGAAATGGGAGGAACATACAGATTTTTTTTTTCTTGGGTTTTGACATTTTGTTTAATAGTATCTGAATTTCTCCTCTTATACCAACAGTGATTGTTAAATTACAAATAAATTTCTGCAATGATTTAATGTTAGTTAAATAGATTTTTTTTCCTGGGTTATGACTTTTTTTTCCCGGGTTTTGCTTTTGTAATGATTTTTTTTTTTTTTTTTTGAGAATTTTAATGATTTAATGTTTGTTAAATAAATTTCTGCATAAATAATAATCATAATAACGTAAGTTATCAAATTTGTTTAAAAAATGAACAAACAAAAAAATTTTGACTTCACTGAAAACAGAGGATAGAGGATGAGAATGCCCAACAAGGCTAGGATCACTGACACTAGTTTTTTTTTTTTTTTTTTTTCTTATTATTATTTTTTTAAACAAAATTATATGGTGCAAGGTAATTAGCAACTTGTTAATTGGGTGCAGTTGAAAGATTGTTGTGGCCTTAGTTTTATTAATGCCTTTCGTCTCTCTTTCACATACTCACAAATAAAAGAAAAAATAATGATCATTCATTTATTAAAAAAGCAATTATATAATAGGAATTGAATCGTGTTGTTTCTAAGATATTTTTGAGCTTTACAATCACTACTGCAAATTCATTTCTCAAATCAGTAAGTTTTAACCTTTCATACACATTCATCTCTTTTATTCTATCCTTTCACTCCCTCCTTAAAATGAAAGATCCATATCAAATCTTTTTTTTTTTTTTCTTTTAATTTTTCTTTCAAAGTTTAATTGAAAACTACCTTTTTTTTTTAATCTTTATTGTAGTTCAATACTTGCCGTCAACATATTTCCAATGTCTTCTATTAGCTCTCAGAAGACCTCCTCTTCGTCATCATTTTCATCTTCAACACCTTGGTGGAAATATGATGTCTTTCTTAGTTTTAGAGGTGAGGACACTCGTTCTAATTTTACGGACCATCTATATGTTGCTTTGAAACAAAGGGGCATAGTTACCTTTAGGGATGAGGAAAATCTTGAGATAGGAAAATCAATTTCACCGGAACTCTTGAAAGCAATAAAAGAATCAAGATTTGCAATTGTCATTCTCTCAAGAAACTTTGCGTCATCAACATGGTGCTTGGATGAACTTACAAAGATAGTTGGATGCCTAAAAGAGAAGACCACGACTGTTTTGCCAATTTTTTATGATGTGGACCCATCTGATGTACGAAAACAAACAGGCACCTTTGCCCAAGCCTTTTCTAAACATGAAGAACGTTTCAAGGACGACATAGAGAAAGTGCAAATGTGGAAAGCTGCTTTAGAAGAAGTGGCAAATCTCAAAGGGTGGCACCTACTGGATAGGTAATCCAATTTGACATATTACTTGCTTCTAAATGTTCAAACTTCAAATAAGTACTCTTCTTATCTTAAGCCTTGTTTTGAACTTTGAGTAAAGCAACATAGATGTTCACACTTCATTTTTATTTTGACTTGATCTAATTAATTTACATTTTGTATTTCTTTCAAATTTTTCTTGCACAAAGTTATTTACATTTTTTTGGTTTAGCCAACATAATAGAACATTGGATGTCTACTTTCTTTTTTGGTACTATTTAAGGGTGGTACTAACTAGATATCATTCTCCCATCATTGCAGGTCTGAGGCACAACTTATCCAAGATATTGTGGGAGAGTTATGGCATAAATTGAATTATGCATTCCTTGAAGATACTAAAGACCTTGTAGGAATAGAATCTCAAGTGAAGGAATTGGAATCATGTTTGGCTATAGGGTCTAATGATGTTCGCATAATAGGGGTTTGGGGGATGGGGGGAATAGGTAAAACAACTCTTGCTAGAGTTGTTTTTCATATGGTTTCGAGGGAGTTTGATGGTTGTTGCTTTCTCCATAATGTTAGGGAGGTTTGTGAAAAAGAAGGTTTACTTCCATTGCAACAACAACTTATTAGAAAAATATTAAACGAAAGTATACAAGATGTCGATGAGGGAGTTTTTGTGATCAAAAATAGATTACGTCATAAAAGAATTCTTCTCGTTCTTGATGATGTTAGCCAATTAGACCAGTTGGAAAAGTTAGTTGGGGAGCATAATTGGTTTGGTTCTGGTAGTAGAGTTATCATAACAACAAGAGATAAGCATTTACTACATACACATGAAGTAGATGAAATATGCGTGACTAAAACATTGAGCGATGATGAAGCTCTTCATCTTTTGAGTTTGAAAGCTTTTAAAAAAGACCACCCTCCCGAAGATTATCTACAGCTATCCAAAGATGTCGTACAATATACTAAAGGCCTTCCTTTAGCTATTGAGATTTTGGGTTCCACTTTGTTCAATAGATACATCAATCAATGGAAAAGTATATTATTTAGGGTTAAAAAATTTCCAGATCGTGCAATTTTCGAAGCACTTAAAATAAGTTATGATGGACTACATGAAACAGAGAAAAAAATATTTTTGTATATTGCATGTTTCTTTAATCATGAGAACAAAAATAGTGTAGTGAGGAAACTAGATTATCTTGACCTTTACCCTGCTATTGGATTAGTGGTTCTAGTTGAGAAATCTCTCATAAAAATGAATGAAGTTGGAGTGTGGATGCATGATTTAGTACAAGACATGGGCAGGAAAATAGTTCATGAAGAGTGCCCTGAAGAGCCTGGAAAGCGTAGTATTTTGTGGTCATTCGAAGACATTAATAGTGTACTAACAAAAAATACGGTAAGAGGTTATTTAGAAAACTTGAACATATACCCTATAATATTATTCAAAAAAGTTCAACTTAGAGTAGTTTTGGTAATCAGACATTTTGCAATTAACTAATCCCTTTTGTTCATGATTATTAGGGAACAGAAGCAATTCAAGGCATAGTCCTAAAGTTGCCTGAATCAAAAGAGGCATATTGGAATCCTGAATCTTTCTTAAAGATGCATCATCTTAAATTGCTCACAATTGATAATGTTCAACTTCTCCATGAACCCAAACATCTTCCTATTGGCTTAAGATTTCTTGAGTGGGGGGGATACCCTTCAAAATCTTTGCCATTAAATTTCCAATCAAATGATCTTGTTGAACTTTACATGTGTTGTTGCCACATTGAACAACTTTGGAAAGGAGCAAAGGTAATTTAAGAATCCTTGTAGNAAAAAAAAAAAAAAAAAAAAAAAAAAAAGTAGGATGCTAATGTGATTCGTGGTTCAACTCAGTTGATTCGTGGGTCAACTGAAAAGGATCTATATCTACACAGTAGCGGTTTTAGTAATTTGCTTAAGCTATCATAATTAGGAAGCTAAGCTTTTGTACCTATATGTAAACAGGTGTGTGATAAACATCTAAATAAAAAGCTCTCACTGGAGACAATCCTTTATGCTAAAAGCATTTAATTTTGATTTATCTGTCACCACAACAGGTTTTGAATGCCTATATATTGCTCGATTGTTAGACATGCCATGATGAATCAGCTATGTGCAGCTTTTGTTCTGGAATGTAAGGAAATCATCGTTCACATCATTGTCCTATAACCTATGTATTGCTTGTGTAGAAGTGTTGATGAGACCTTGATTGAGTTTAAAAGAACACGGTTGCTACGACATGAATTATGTAAAATTTGCAGTTTAAAAGTCTTAATTATGTAAGTTTTTACCATAAGATTTTTGTGCTTTTGCCCCTTAATGTACTTGAAAGTTTTTCCACCTTTCTAAAACTTTCACTCTGAATCAAATTCTTGGCTTAAGGTTGTCCATACCCATTTCAGATCATTACCAGACCAGGCAGAGCTGAAACAAACCAAAAGTCCTATCTCAGAATCATACCTTAATTAGATTATACCCAGCAAAGAGACTTGACTAGAATTTAAATTAAAGGACAGCAATAGACGGTAGAGAACCTGACCATACAACAAACTTGATTATATATTACTAAGCATATCATCTGAGACATATTCATCTTTACAGTAATCAGACTCGAGAAGGCAAACAACTGTGTTGACAAGGTTGAAAGTTGTAGAAGGTAGCCTGCTTAGTGCCTAGATTGGTAAGCCCTCCTGTTTTACTTGCTATCATTGCTGTATTACATCTAGAATTAAAGTTTTCTCATATTAATTCCATTGGGTTTATTATTTAGAAGGATGTATCATAATCATAGTGGAAACATGTAAAGCTTTCATAATCATTGTCATTCATTTTTTGAAAATCTTATATTTTTTGTCATTCAAAACAACCTGCATCTGTTAATAGGAATTCAAAGTTATCTTGACACTGCCGACTTGGAAACAGCACCAAGTTAGGGAGTGATACTCTCCTGAGGTGTCTGGTCAAATTTTAGTCACCCCTATCTCAAGGTAAGGAGCTATTGATAAGCTGATATGGTCTCAATGATATAAGGTCAAAATAAGCTACCATTGAACGTAGGGGAACTTAGGTTATAGGAGACATTTTTGTGGGGATTGAAGCTTCCTTTGAAGTTAATAATTTGTGTGTGGAACGTATGAGGACTTACTCATCAAATCAAAATAGTGAAACAAAACATGGTGAGTGACAGTGTGTTTAATGCAATGAGGAAGAGAAAACTTGGATCTTTTATCCCTTAAGTGCTCATGCTATCTTGTTTGGATTAGATTTGAGCCTCAGAACTAAGTTAATTTCTCCTTGCTCTTTGAAGCAGTGGTTAGCTCAATGGATGGATGATCCAAATTTGTATAGATTGATGGTTAAGGGTGCAAAAGAGTGTGCTTAAGAAGTGATAATGCTTTGTTTTGCAGGTATGCATAAGCCTCTATTGCACATCAGGCAGATCAGAGTGACTGCAGGAAAGTACCAAGGCAAGTGTATCCAGATAAAGTTGAGTCGTCGCTTCCCTCCAGATAAAGTTGCTTGGGCTTACTCCCATCGGGTTTGTTCATCACAAGCAGCGCCTATAAGCTTCTTGTATCCGATGATGCTGTCAGTCATGCAGGAAGCTCGAATATGGATACTCAAAAACATTTTTGGAAGGGAGTTTGGAGGCTACGGGTTCCTAACAAGATTAAACATTTTATTTGGCGAGCTTGTAATGACGCTCTGCCAACTATGAGCAACCTCTTTCGCCGGCACATTACGTCCTCTGATAAGTGTGAACTTTGCCAACTCTGCCCAGAAGACCCGTTGCATGCCATCTGGTCTTGCAAGGATGTTGAGAGTACTTGGAGCTCAGTCCAATGCTTCCACCAATCGAGCACCCCCAACACCTGAATTTTTGTGACTTACTCTCTCGGTTTTTGCAGGTTCAGGAAGATTACAGAAAGGAGGTGTTTGCTATATCAGCTTGGTTCTTGTGGAATCGGAGAAACGCTATCCATTTTGGCCGACCGGTGCACCCTTCGGCTCATATCATCTCATTGGCGGGTAACTTGCTGCAAGATTTCCTGGCTACTCAAGAACTGGACCCGGTGGTGGCTCGCTCCCCCATCCTGCAACAATGGTGGCCTCCGGAGCTAAACCAGCACAAAGTCAACTTTGATGCTGCAATATTCAGAGCTACAAATTCGGCTGGAATTGGAGTAGTTGTTAGAGACTGGAGTGGTGAATTTGTTGGCGCGTTGTCTATCTCTGTGCCGCTGTCTCATACCGTTGCTGATATGGAAGCCTTAGCGTGTTGAAAAGCTGTCGAATTTGCTGCTGAGATTGGTCTGCAGAGAGTAAGTTTTGAAGGGATTCAGCCATCGTTCTTGTAACTGTGTTGATGCTTTAGCGAAAAAAGCTAAGGCAGTCGGGGTACCCAGGTGTGGCTCAACGATCCACCTAAGGATATTGCCTCCTCCTTGTTATTTGATGTTCATTTAGTCCTTGTTCTTATTCAATAAAAGCCCAGGCTTCTTGTCTGGTTTCTCAAAAAAAAAAAAAAAAAAAAAAGACTTGACCATTTAATGGCTCTAGCTGGGGGACAATTGTATACATTTTTTTGTTGTGCATCAACAAGATATGCGTCTTTTGAGTCACGTTATATAAATTTCCAATAGAAAAACTTTGCTCAGATGGGTTAGAATGGTAATAATAAGAAGATAAATAAAGTTTAGAATAGCTTCTCTTGTTTGTTAATGGAATGATGAAAATTGCATAATTTGTTCCAATTTAGAAGGATCTAGGGCAAAACCATCTAGTCTTTTCAAGCGTGTAGTAGTGAATTATTGCTATGCTGCATAACATGATCATTCAGCCAAGGAACACAAACAGTTGTAGAGAATTCACAACACTTGGTAATGTATTGAGAAATCTCATTAGTGCTTAGAGAATTTAAAAGTCTTTAGTGAACTTATCGAATCCCTCATATACCTCATGACGCATATCCATTCGCAGAGTCATGAATTTTGAAGATGGGGTTCACACTATAGTTTTTAAGATTACATTTTCAATCTTCATTTATTATTATTCATTTTAAAAAATGGTTACATCTAAAATCATTAATAAATACAAACTATCAAAAAAAAAAAAAAAACACAAAAAATATAATCTATTTAGAAACAACCAGGAACCACCCAACATTGGCAAAAGGGCATATACTTGTATTAACAAAGACATGAACTAAAAAAAGTCAATAACTTCGATTTTTTTCAGGAGTGGAGTAGGTAAGAGAAAATGAAACAAAGATTAATTATCTGATCCCACAAGTAAAGGCAATTCCAATAATGAAACTTCCTATAACTTTCCTTAACTCTCCAACATAAAATTATAATACTTTTCCTCTTCAATTATTGTCTCTCTATTTTTTTCTCTTTCTCAAACTGAGCACACGGATAGTATTTTTTATACGACCAATCGTTCAAGCCAATTCACCTCCTCAAGTTCCTCTCTCATCTCTTATGCAATGTTTTGTGTGAATTCTCTGTTTTATTTATTTATTTATTTTAATATTTATTTATAGGGCAAATCACAATATATATTTCTTTCTTTTGTATTTTTTTTCATTTGTGTCTTTCGTAAAAAGCTAGAATTTGTTATTTGTTAACTAGTTTGTTAGTATTGTTTATTTAGTTTTAGTTGTATCTCCTCACTCCTTTTTTCCCCCCTTTTTTTTTCTTGGCTTAAATACTATTATGGAGGCCTATTTGCTAAAGTTCTAAATTCCCAATCAAAATTTCATTAGTTATTTGAATGAATCATCTTTTCCTAACCTCATTAAGCTTCTTGAATAAAATACTCACTGCAATTTCCATGATTATATTATAACAGTTTTATGTTATTGTGGCCAAACTCCATCTACCAATAAATAATTAATTTATAAGTAATGTTAGAGACAAAAGTTTTTGAAATTTGTCATTACTTAAAAATAATTAATTTATGAGTAATGTTAGAGAGTAGAGATAAAAGTTATTGACTTTGGTCATAACTTGATAAAATGGTAAGTTGTGATTGGAGTTCACTTTAACCTAACATTAATACTACTTTTATTACACATCAACCATAACAAGTCACATAAGTAATTATGAAAAAAATTAAGTATCATTAAATTTATTTATAATTTACTAGTATTTACCATGAAATGTGATGGTAAGGCCAAAATTGATCTTAAAGTCTAAAAAAAAGGACATTTTAACAGGTATTAATTAAATTAAGTGCCGCTAGCTATTTAAAAGTATAGTTAAACAGTAAAATAAGATAGGGACAAGATCTTCAATTATCTTTAAAGCATTTCCAAGTGCCACTAGCTGTTTAAAAGCATAGTTGAACGGTGAGATAAGATTTACGAGAGTCAAGAAAAGTGAGCATAATACTAGTGGACGACTCACATTCACATGGTGTGTCCTTTTGCATTCGTCCATAGGACCAGGTGTTGAAATTATAACATCAAATCATCGTTTTACACTGGGCAAAGTACTCTTTCTTTTTTTCCTCCTCTTTTCGTTTGCTTTGTAAAATATAGAACATGTTGCACAGGAATCTTATCCAACTAATAAAAAAAAGCCAATAACTTTGATTCTTTTTTAGGAGGTATTTGATTCTCTGTAGGAGTGGAGTGGAGCGGGTAAAAGGCAATTCCAATAACAAAACTTCCTACAACTTTCCTTAACACTGCAACATAAAACTATAATAGTGTTTCTCTTCAATTATTGTCTCTATTTTTTTTTTCTCTCTCAAACTGAGCACGTACAAAGTTTTTTCTACCACCAAATTGTTCAAGCCTACTCGCATCCTCAAGGTCCTATCTCTTCTCTTATGCTATGTTTTGTGTGAATTCTCTGTTTTATTTCTTTGTTTTTATATTTATTTATATGTTTCGATTTCTTTTGGATTATGAGAAAGCAGTCTAAGCAGAGGGAAAGGGGAGGAACAGACGGATTTTTTTTCCTGGGTTTTGACTTTTTGTTTTATAGTATCTGAATTTCTCCAGTCTTATACCAACAGTGATTGTGAAATTACAAACACAGAGGATGCTTTTGGAATGATTTAACGTTAGTTAAATAAATTTCTGCATAAATAATAATCATAATAACGTGATTTGTTTTAAAAATAAACAAACAAAAAAATGTTGACTTTACTGGAAACAGAGAATGTGAATGTCAGCAAGGCTAGGATCGCTGCCATTAGTTAGTTAGTTAGTTAGTTTTTTTTTTTTAATAAATTAAATTAAATGGTGTGAAGTAATTAAGCCACTCGATTCCAACTGTACAATATTAAACCAACTTTGAGCAAGTCTAAATAAGACTAAATACATTGTTTGATCATGGTTTGCCAACATTACAAATTAGAGTTCTAAATATAAAAATCCTAAGACCTTAGAACCTAACACACTCCTTGTAGGTGCATCAAGGTCTTGAAAGACTCAGGTGATCTAGGGGATCCTTAAATCCTCATAGGTCTCCACCTGTGGCAAATGGAACTTCGATGGAAAGGGGAACGAAGTGACGGATGCAGTGAATGGTGAATCAGTTTATGGACCAAGTCATTGAGGTCACTAGACACCCATCCTCTGAGGGCGTTCATCATGAAGTCCATCGTTCCTTCATCATTTGCATCTCCGCGACCATGTGAGGTAGAGCCATATCTACAGCAGATGGGTGACTCGTGTCCTACCGCTTTAGTCTGCTTAGGGCGTTGCTACCTTCCAGCCTTTCTTGGTCCCTTCTCTCAGCACTGGTGCCTTCTTGGTCCTCCTCCTAAGTGTTAACCCGCGTTCTTTTGGCGAGTTGCTCTTTAGATTATGGTTTTGCTTGGTGAGGCTTCTACGACACGGCGAGAGTTTGAACCTATCTCTCGAGGGTAGTGGTGCATGGTTCGTCTCCTTGAACATTGTTGATGGTCGCCATCGAGGAGTAAACACCATGCAACTCTTTGTCTGGGAAGCGATAGTAGGGCTTACAAGTTGTGTTTCCCACAGACGGTGCCAACTAATGATGCGAAAATCATCAGTAAGTCACACAGTCCTCATGTGCTCAAGACAACACCTACACAACACAGAAAAGAAAGACCTTAATAAAGTACCGATGTGTACGACCAAATGTCCTCCGAAGGTCAAGTTAGAGAACTTTCACAACTTTAGATTGTCAAAACTAAGAGAAATTATGCGTACTTGTTGTGAGGGTTTTGGAGTTGTTAATGCGCATATTTTCTTGATCTTTTCCTTATAGGGGCTCTTTTGATTAGGGTTAACCGTGGGTCATAAGATATTTCCTTATAACCTATTGTGGAGCCCAAGCAAAGAGCCATGCTGGATCCGTCAAGAGCATTTTCACCCCCTCAGCTTTCTATCATGTCCAGGCGGTCTGGTCATCCAACTAAAAGCCATTGGTTTGGGGCAGAGTCGTCGTCTTTGCATAGTAAAGCTACAGGTTCTTTGAGCCCAATGGTTTTATCTTATGTAAACAAGACTAATGTCTTTCTCAAAATTACCCTTATCACTCATCATGCGGGACGGGGCAGGGATGGGACCTCACCCCATTGCCATTCCTACCATCTTCCTTTTTATCAGCATATAATTTCAAGATAATCATGTTGTACTTTGACTACTAAGCACATTAATTTTACGTGGTTCAGTTGGGATTAACTCTTTTAGCTTTTCCAATATCAGTATCTTTTAAAAGGAAATATTAAATTCAATTGTCAATCGTTTCCATAAAAAAATTGGACCGATTATGGATTTGAGTCATATTACTATGGTTTTATAAAACCGTACTATTTTCCGAATATTTCAACCAGAAAAGTAAAATTGATAATGATATGGTAAAAAAAAAAAAAGGCATAATACCAAAGAACGTGTTTATCACATAACATTCTGTTTATGCACTAACTACCAAATGAAAACGGACAAAAACTAGTCACTCAGTCACTCCCAGCTAAATATATTACCACAGTTTCTTACATCCCAAGTTGTCTTTATGCTTTGAATAGACTTACTTTCTCTCCACTCAGAAAGTAACACCTTCGGCTTAATAGGGTATGAGTTTGATGGGCTTTTTTGTTTTTTGTTTTTAATTATTATGATGCATATGCTTCTTTTGACATCATCAAAAAGAAAAAGAAAAAGAAAAAGCGATCCTTCGTCAATAACATGTTCCTCCAAACAGAAAAGGCTCATGTTCCTTGTTCAAAATAAATAGTGCATATATATGCAACCAAGACAAGGATCAAACCATCCATTTGTTTTATTATTTATAAACCTTACTACCTTGAGCACAGGATACTTTTCGCCGCTTGATTTATTCCTTTAGTGCAATAAAAGTAAATATTATAGAGCTCAGTAATACACTATTGTTTTTGGGTGGTCTTGTACAATTTGGTCTCCCAGTCTTATAATTGCTGACAAGACATGTTAGGGCGGCATCAGATTGTTAATGCCTAATTAATTTCAGGCCTAGACTCTTCTGGGCGGCACTGTGTCGTTGAATTCAGTATCATTTTCGGCTCTCCTCACGTGTGCTTCAAACTTTCAACTTTATACTTAGTAAACCTTTTTTGGTTTAAATACTTAGTAAACCTGTCATGTATGTTCAATTTTAAAGGTACCATCATTATCAATTTTTTCTATAATTGTTTTTTTTTTTTTTTAATTTAAAACTTTTTTTTTTTTTGAGAATTTTTTAATTTAAAACTAAGTACAAAGGTTGGGCTAATATCATTTAATGCTGAAACTAAAAAATATATATATACATATATATATATATATATATATATATTATGACAATATATCCACTTTGATCCTAAAGCAAAAATGAAACTTAACATCTGTAGAAAGTTTCTTTACTTCTTAAAGTACAATATTTTTGCATGTTTAACTGCTATCTATTTATCATTTACTACCCAAACACTCTCTTGTGCATATAATGGTCCTAGAGTAGTCACTATAAGACTTGTACAATCAAAATCAGCTATTGATTTTTTTTTTTTTTTCCCGAATAATCAGCTATTGAATATAAGCAAAGGTATCCAAGTTCATTGATGAGATTCAATTATAACCCACTATTTAGACCGATTTTAAACAACTTTGGTGATAAATTTTCCATCCATCCTGGTAGCTGGAGAGGGTGAAAGTCAAGATGCAAGGATTGTAATTTGACCACAAGTTAGTTTTTGGAGGAAATAGCCTAAATGGTGTTTCAAATAACAAATTAGATATTTTTAAGAAGTCTTGGTAGCACTTGACATTAGGCCATATTCCAAGGGTTTTTTTTTTTTTTTTTACTCTCTTTTTCATGTTGTAGCATATACTTGAAGAGAATGCGTTGTCATTTATGTGCCACTACACTCCTTAGTGAGAGTGTTTGTTTTGGGGACGTAATGATATATATATATATATATTTTTTAATCTTGGTTAGAAATGTTTCTGCACTACTACCTAAACTCCTAACCTCCCAAACTTTAAGAGCTTGTTTGGATTGAGGGGGAATAGAGTAAAATAGAGTTAGCTAAAAATAAGTTAATTTTGAGTTAATTCTATTCTACTCTACTCCTCCTCTCTCCCCTCAATCTAAACGGATCATAAGATTTGGGGAAATTCCACTTAAAGTAAAGAGTTCAGTGGTTGGAGACTTAATGATTGACAAAAATAAAGTTTAGGCAATATTTATTTTCTAGAATTTGAAGTCTTAAATATCATTATAAAACTTAAAAGAAATGAAAAAAATGGTGCTTTCACATTAATTATTTTCTGTTTTTGCCCAATCGGGGCTTATCATCATTCATGGATCAGTCCTACCCCATAGGTCAAAATTGGGAGTGAAAAAGGGGAGTCTAAATTCTAAAGATTGTAAATGATGATTCACTACCTTTTGTTAGATAGATTTTCTTTTCAATGTTTCCAAATGGAGTAGATCCTATAATTCCTCTTTGGATATCCCGCAGGAAATAAAGTTGATATAACTCCTTGTCCAAATAAGTCTAGAGGGCTCATAGGGAAAAATTAGGCATGAAATAATTATGGCCTACAAGATTTTTCACTACTTTTTTCATGATTACTGAAATAGTTTGAAGTGATTGAGTACATAATTAGGTAATGTAAGTAATGGATCTACATAAAAGTGATTTTATTAAAATTACAAAAAATCATATTAGCAGTGAAATAATTTATGAAAAATATTGAATTATAGAATTAATAACTTATTCAGTTTGTTTAGATAGGAGAACCTTATCAAATGCAAATTGAATCACCGTCTCTCCCTCTTCTGTAATTCATGTATTTATCTTCAATATTTGCATTTTGTAATTCTTCATCATAAAAGCCAAAATCCGTTCCTGTATATTGCGCCGAAGTTAGTTGGGAGTCAAAAATCAATCAGTTCACACGACTACTTTAATGATTGCAAGAAACCTGAAGATTCTAATGCAAGAGTAAACGGTATGAACATGGAAAAGAAAATGTATGCAATCATTTTACACACCAAGCGTTGACAATTGAATCCGGTGGCTAATTACATATACAATTTGTGAATATATTGCATAGGCATTACTTTTTCTTTTCTTTTTCTTGTTATTATTTTGGAGTGAGGTTTATGTTCAGTACACAGCAACACAATACTGAGCGTAGAATTAATGTATAACTATTTTAAGACACATGTCAGTTCTATTTCACCTCTGAGAGAGAGAGAGAGAGAGATTCTCCTTTTATTTTTATTATTATTATTATTATTATGTTTTTGTTTTGAGAAACAGAAATTTTCCTTTCAGAAGAACCAATATGGACCAATTCCATGAATTGGAAATCAAGCTTCGGTTCTTCAATTTTGCTTGAACTACTATGAAAGATCTAAAGACCATTAGCTGATTTTGTTTAGTTATTTGGTTCATCTCACTTTTTTCTTAATAGAATTGTACTTGGACACAATAATCAAAATAAATTGACTAAAACAAAATCAACATCATCCAACCAAATACAAATTTGTATGACAGGTCAGGGCTCCCAAACAAATTCTCCTACTTCCAAACCAATCTTAGATTAAAATAAAAAGTGGCGGTCGAAGAAGAAGAAGAATTCCACAAATGGGGGACAAATTTGGCATTTGACAGGGAAAGGGTTGAATAGACCTTTTCAATAAAGTCAAAAGATGAATTAGGTTTGGATCCATTCTTTTTTATCATTTCCCACTTCTTTTTGTTATGTTAAAATCTTTCTTTTGCTGATTTATTGTTATGCTTGCTCATCCTTTGACATGTCTTTTAAATCTGTGTAGACTTGGCCCTCTTCCCCTTGGACAATTTCAATGAGAAACAATCTCTCCTTGTGACAATTGACGCCATTTGGAAGCTCCCTCCCTCCTCCTCTTTGCTTTGCCATTCTGCTCTTTGTCCTCACCTCATTGCCTCTCCTTGGACTCTCTCCCCCCTAAGCCACATAAATACACTTAAGAACATTTCTCAATTTCACAGTACTGCTGCTTTGTTTCTCTTAAAACAATTCCAGCTACTTAACTACTTTAGGCCTATAACTAGTAGTAATAATGACCGAACCAAATCCACCTCTCCTACAGCACTATGGAGCACTTTTCCGCCACCCAGTTGAAGTTCCTCCTGCACTTGAATTTGATGAGAGACAGAATGCACCAGTCATGGAAGAATGCCAACTCCCATTGATAGACCTCAGTGCTCTAATAAAACATCACAATGAAAGGGAGAGGCTAGCTTGTTCTACTGCAATATGTAAAGCCTCATCAGAGTGGGGATTCTTCCAAGTTGTGAACCACGGGATAAGCCCCGAGTTACTTGGGACCATGAAGAAAGAGCAACTGAAGTTGTTCCAAACCCCCTTTGAGAGTAAAGCTTCTTGTGGGCTTCTAAACAATTCATACAGGTGGGGAACACCAACAGCTACTTATCCAAAGCAGTTCTCTTGGTCTGAAGCTTTCCACATTCCTCTCACAAAGATTTCAGAAGAAGCTTGCTATGGAGAGTTTAGCTCTCTAAGGTACTAACTTCTTTGTTGAACATAACGCTTACTCTTTTTCAACATTTCTACTTTTTTTACATTATTACTAAAGCTTATCTCTTATCTCCATCTATTCATGTCCAAATAGGACACAATTTTCCAATTTGAAGTAAAGTTCCTCTTACCCACTACGTGGCAACTCTAACAAGCATCCACTTGTAAATAAGTCATGTGACTTTTTTAAATGATACAATGAATCATGTGATTCAAGAGTACAAATATAATTTTACTTGCAACTACTGGTACACAATCTCAAGCAGGCAAGCAATTTATATAGCCTGTGGCCATGGCCTCCTTAACCCTGAATTGGTCCCTTCTATTTGCTTCCAAATACAACCTAATGGCCGTCTCAACTTGCCAAAAGCAATATGGAAATGCCATAGACTAGATGGATAAAGCACAAGCTTATACTTTCGTTTTCACTTCTATCAACAGGGAAGTGATGAAGGAATTTGCCGCAGCTATGTCAGAACTAGCTAGGCTACTAGCAGGGATTCTAGCAGAGAATTTGGGCCACCAAAAGGGAGTTTTTGAAGATATTTGTGATGAAAGCACATGCTTTATTCGCTTGAACCGCTACCCAGCATGTCCATTATCACCAGAAATGTTTGGCTTAGTGCCCCACACTGATAGTGATTTCCTCACAATCCTCTATCAAGATCAAGTTGGTGGGCTTCAACTCATGAAAGATTCCAAATGGGTAGCAGTAAAACCCAACCAAGATGCTCTAATCGTCAACATTGGAGATCTTTTCCAGGTAAATTTTGGTTTCATTTTTATATCATATTTTAAAAATTGTATAATTGAAAAAGAGTGTCTGCTATTAAGAATACTATAATTGTAGTCTGTTCTTAAATCTCCATGTACTCTAGTGTTTATTATGCTATATAATGTTACATTTACAATATTATTTCAAATCTAAATTGGTAAATTTTTATTGATTCATATATGAGCTCATCACCAACATCATTTCATTGTCAATCATTAACAATTTATCGTCACTAAGTAATATCCTAGCTCATAAAATTGCTTAAATGAGCTTAGAGCAACTGCATAAGCTTTTCTAAAAGATTTCATATATTTTACACAAAAACTTACTTTTTCTATTTTACATCATCATTTTTACAAAACATTCACATCTGTTCATCTATTATATACTATATTTTTATAAATAATATTTTTACATTTTTTTTAAATTTTTTTTTTATCTCTACCGTTTGTTTTTCCTATTCTTCCTCTTCTTTCTTCTTCTTTCTTTTTCCTTATCTCTCTGCCATTTCCTCTTTCTTTTTCTTCCTTTTCTTTCCCTCACGGTCAGATCAACACTCTATCACAAGCACCACAACCATCAAAACCCACAAGCACCACCAATCTCCATCAACACTCCATCACAAGCACCACAACCATCAAAACCCACAAGCACCGATCCACATCACCGATCCACATGCAACGGTGGCGATGGCGACGGTGATGAAATCGCCTCTCCAATCCACGATCCACGATCACCAATCAATGATCCACAATCAAAGCACCACAAGTACCGTTCCAATCAACCCACAATCACAAGTTCACAAAAATGCTCTCTCTATCTCTGTTGGTGTGTCCATGTGTGGGTGTGGGTGTGTTTGATTTTTGATTGATTTTGTGGTGTGACCGCGTGTGGGTTTGTTTAATTTTTGGTTGATTTGGTGGTGTGTCCAAGTTGTGGTGGTAGTGGTTGGCAGTGTTGGGTTGCGGTGGTGGTGTTTGGAGGTGCTAAGTTGTAGCGATGTGGGTGGTGGTGCTGAGATTATGAGTTGGAGAGAGAGAGAGAGAGAGAGTCAAGGGAAGAGAGAATGTGAGGGGAGAGAAATAATACTAAAATAATGTATAAAAGAGCTACAATAATCATACATATTTACACGGTCAAAATGTGTAAAATGAGCTATTTTTTTATATTTTGCAAGGCTTTGCAGCCACTGATATGGTTGCTCTTATGCTTGTAATTGGTCTGGTCATGCATCTATCTCTGCTCTCTCAAACTAAGCTTTAAAGGTTTGAAGCAAGGATGGACCAAACCAAGCCACTTTCTATTAATTTACAACATTTGATAGTTAAAAAAATTAATTCCCATGTGGTAACTAAAAATTGAAATTACAGGCATGGAGCAATGATGTTTATAAAAGCGTGGAGCACAAGGTGATGGCTAATAGGACGACCGAAAGATATTCTATAGCTTACTTCCTTTGCCCTTCCTATGATTCTTTAATTGGGAGTTGCAGAGAACCTTCAATATATAGGAAGTTCACTTTCGGAGAATACAGGAGCCAAGTTCAAGAAGATGTCAAAAAAAACGGCTATAAAGTAGGCCTTCCAAGATTTCTTGTTTAGGACATATATATATATATATATATAGTACAATCAGGACATCGCTGCAGTACAAGTAGTCAAGTCAAACACTATATCCAACGCTTTTGGAATTTGGATACAAAAAAAAAAACAAAACAAAAAAAAAGGCACCAAGAACAATATAGATTACACGTTTATATTGATGCCAAAAACCCTATATCCCACCATCTATATACGTTATAAGTTCATACATACAATACCATTTTAAAATTTTCTATTTAAAAAGAAGAAGAAGAAGAAGAAGAGAGAGAGAGAAACAATAGAGCAGTGCTTTTATTTTTCCTGTTTGCCCCAAGAGAATACAACAGTACTGCACGTGATGTTTGTTATTTATCTCTTGTATTCAAGAGAAAGTCCTTTTTTTTTTTTTTTTTTAAAAAAAAAAAAAAAAAAAAAAAAAAAGGCACCAAGAACAATCTAGATTACACGTTTATATTGATGCCAAAAACCCTATATCCCACCATCTATATACGTTATAAGTTCATACATACAATACCATTTTAAAATTTTCTATTAAAAAAGAAGAAGAAGAAGAAGCAGAGAGAGAGAGAGAGACAATAGAGCAGTGCTTTTATTTTTCCTGTTTGCCCCAAGAGAATACAACAGTACTGCACGTGATGTTTGTTATTTATCTCTTGTATTCAAGAGAAAGTCCTTTTTTTTTTTTTTTTTAATTTCCAGTGTTTACCATTTCAAGGATAGATAAATAAAATAGAATATTTTTCCTCTCTCTTTTTTTATTTTGGGTTGGACGCTGATATGCCAGTGTCAATTACATTGTTGTAAAATAAAAAAGAAAAAACAAAATATAAAGAAAAATAAAGATGAGAAAATATATCAACTTCTCTGTTCAAATCGCCATCCATACAATTTTTTTTTTTTGAGGAAGTCCATCCATACAATATTATATCTCCTTGAATGCATATAATCTCCATACTTCGTTTATATTCAAGTTTAAGGGTCTATTCAAATACAACTTATTTTTGTTGAAACTGAAAACTAAAAACACTATAACAAAATGATTTTTAAATGTGTGAATAGTATCGTAAGACCTGTAAACAATGCATGAACAATGCATAAACAATGCGTGAACAGTGCGTTTTGTCTCCTATACAGTAAATTCATGTGATGTTACTATTCACGTGCTGAGGAAAAAAAAAAAAAACTGAAAACGTAAACACATAGACGTGGACACGAATCCAAACAAAGACTAAAAGTTAAGCCAACCTAAGATTGGCCACATAGGCAGCACTTAATGCGCACTAAATGGCAGTATCCACTTGTCATATACCATTCTCGGATGACCACTCACCAAAAATGTCTTATCAAAACATTGTTAAAGAAAAATCTAGTAGGAAAAAAATTCTTGACAAAGGAAAGAATATAGTATTCTTTTGTCTTTTTTAATACTTTAAGATTGCTTTATTAAAGATTTCAAATAGCTTAATTAGTAAAATCTCTGATAGTTAAATAAGAGATCTGTGATTCAATTACCGTCATACCAAAACCTGATTAGTGTCTTAATCTAATGATAAAGAGTCATCTATCATCAAAAGCAGACACCATAAGTTGAAACTCTCAAAAAAAAATTATTTTATTAAAAGTTTGCAAAGAAAACCCTATGAGGGGAAAAAATAGCAAAGAGTACAAGCAATACATATCCTCCACTATCCCTCATAAGTATGCAAAGCATGTCTATGATGAACATATTTTTCAATTGTTGCATTCCAATGTTGTACATCTTTTTTAATACTACAGTTGGTAATGATTTAGTGAATAAATCTATCATCATTATATCATAATTGCTTGATATTAATATCACCACACTTTTGGAGCTCATGTTTTTAAAAGAATTTAAGTGAAATGTGTTTTGTTTTGTCACCTTTGATATAGCCTACTCTAATATGTGTAACACAAACAACATTATATTCATATAATGTCGTTAGACTATATTTCATTGAGGATAATACACATTTCTCTTGAATATGTTGAGTTATCAATCTCTAGTAAATGCTTCATGACTCCTTCCATGAACTGCTATAATCTCTCAGTGATTTGAAAAAGTAGCAGATGTTGCTTTCTTAACAGATCTCCATGAAATAACAGCCACAAGTGAACAAATATTTTGTTCTAAATCACCTTTGTAACAATCAAAAAGATATTCTATGTCTGCATATTTGGGGTTGTTTAACAACCGTTGGTAACCAACAAATCCAATCGCCACTGAGACAATTGAATTGCCAAATGGGGTTGTGATACCAAAATTGTAAGGGGGAACCCAAACTAGTCTTATATGATGAATGAGAGATGGGTGGATATATTATTTTTTTTAAATACTTGTTGGTAATAAGGAAAAAAAAAAAAAAAAAACTCAAGTATTAAAAATAGATAAGCTCACAACCAAAGCAAACCAAAAGGATACATATATCACCACCCAAAGGAATTTAGCTAAGGATACAAAACTAAATTAGCTCATCACTCAATAGTATACAGATTATCACCACCCAAAGAGATACATAAACCAAACTCGCCACCTAAAAGAATCCACCCAAGGGTTAAGAATCAATTTAGAAGAAATCCATCTTTTGAAAAGCAAAAATGCTAGTTTTCTAAAAGCACTCTATATCTCTCCTTTATTATTATTATTTTTTGATAAAAATATCTCTCTCCTTTATTCATATCAGCCAAATAACTTATATAAAAGTTTAAAACATTCCTCTAAGTATGGGAGAATGAAAATAGCAATTAAAAACATTATACTTTCAAAACCTTGACTTATGGAAACTAGAAACATAATAAAAGACTTGTCTATCTAGGAGAACTAAAACATAAAAGTTGAATATTCCCTGGGAAACCCCCAATTAATTGCTATTTGACTTCTTGGACAAAGTAACCAATTAATCTTCAAATAGCTTCTAAAATGGTGGGAAAATTCGTTCAAAATAATGGCCTTATTTGCTGGTCTTAGAAAACAAATTTGCTCAAATATCAATCCAACTATCTTACTGTCGTGAACCATCGCATTCGGTGGTTGTTCAGATTGAACTAGTTGTGTACTCCGCAAAATATATTAAAACACCCATTATATTGATATATGGTACTTCAGAGCCAAGAGTTTTATCATCATTTGCTTGATGGCAAAAGTGTCATTCTTTTACATCAAGTGACAAACTACCATAAGAGTGGTCAAAGGATAAGATTTATCCATGTGAAAGGGCTACAAGACCTTTGTTGTGTGCGACGACGGATGAACAAGAATTTCAAATGAAAGATGTTCAATTTGCAGGTTGAGACAAAAAATTTGATTTATAGAGATCTTTGGCATCAAACTCTAAATAAATAATTAGCGGTTTTTGTGAGGTCTTTAAGAGCTCCCACAATATTAAGATTGGCAACATATACTACAACAATAACAAATCAATAACTTTTTAATAAAAATACATGGACAAATTGGATTATTCATAAATCATTCTTTCAATAGATTTTCAGTAGGATGGTTGTACCACGTGTCCAAATTGTTTTTACTTCTATAAGGATCTTCGTAGATTGATAGAATACATGCTACAAGATTTCAAATTGTATGCTTCAAACATTGTGTATCCTTTAAGTAACTTCATGTATATATCATTATCCAATTATCCATATAGATATACTATACACACATCCATTAATCACATATCTGAAATTTTCATAAATACCAAGTTAATCAAAAATCTTAGTGTACATTTGGCTCCAAATTAAAAAACCAACTTATTTTACTATTCAGATTATTTTTGCTACTATTCATGAGATCCACTGCCCTTTTTGGCACTATTCATAGGCCTCACTGTACTATTTCGGCTAACTTTTACCTCTATCTACAGTATTTTCAGCAAACAATTTTCAGTTTCAGCAAAATAAGTAAATCTCAAATAGACCCTTAACGTAAGCAATTTTATTGGACAACCCCATACCACATCAAAGTCATTTTACCTAAGCAAGAAATAATAGTTTTGAGTTCTCATCAAAACCCAAAAAGGCCCAAATTTAATATAAACTACTAGCTTTTACTGTTAAATCCTTATATGTTTTTATATATACAAGATAGAAATTCTACTCTAACCTAATCGAAGTGTATATGTGTGTAAAACTCCCTCCTGGAGATTTGAACCCCGGCTCTTCCCCCTCACACCCCACAAGCACTTATACTTATGGAGTAACTATTGCACCAAGAGTGTATGGTGGTCCTTGTATGTGATAATTGTTGAAACCCTTTTGTTTCAATTTCAACTTATCACTTGAGGAACTTTTTTCCTCCTCAACCACAAGGCACAATTTTTATTGGACAACCCATGTTATTTTACACAAGCGAGAAATAATAGTTTTGGGTTCTCATCAAAACCCAAAAAAGGCCCAAATTTAATACAAACGACTAGCTTTTACTGCTGAATTTTTATATGTATTAATTGTTGAAACCCTTTTGTTTCAATTTCAACTTATCACTGGACGTACATTAACATGTTTCATTTTACCACTGGACGTATAATAATATATCTCATTCTATCACAAATATAAAAAGTAAATGAGATAAAAGATCCTCTTGGCGCAACCCTCTGGAGCTACTAAATAAACCCAAATTCACCAACACTAAGAAAGCACACAACAGAGAGACAGAAGGCTATCCACTTCCACCACCTCTCCCCAAAACCACATTATTCTAACCAAAATAAATAGTTTCAGTTTATATGATCATATGCCTTTTTTTATCCAACTTAATTACCACTCTATGTATCCTGTCTCTCAGTAGTCTACTGTCCAGAGACCCATTAACTATGATTACCGAATCTAAGATCTATCTTCCTTGGACAAAAGCATTATGATATTTAGGGTTTAGTCCTCGTAACCTATATAACACTCCAGGTTTCCTGTCTCATAGTCTACTGTCTAGAGACTCGTTAACTATGAGTATCAAATCTAAGATCAATCTTCCTTAGACAAAAGCATTATGATATTTAGGGTTTAATCCTTGTAGTTCATATTGGCACAATATTGTATCATATTACAATTTGATTGATGAATAAAATTTCTTTGAGAAATTTTCCAATGGTTTGGTGTTGAGTTCAACCTACTCTGGTTCATTTGGATTGAGAGAAAGGGAGGGAGAGTAGAGTAGAGTAGATAAGAATTGACCCAAAATTAGCCTATTTTCAGCCAACTCTACTCTACTCTCCCTCTCTCTCCCCTCAATTCAAACAGGCCCTAAATGTTCACTATTGGAGGTTCACTCCCTTGGTATTGACTCCAAGCAAGCCTAGATGTTGACCCCTAAATTATCTATTGATGTAGAACAGGTTGGTGGCAAAATAGAAATAAGGGAAAAGAAGAGAAAACATGACAAATTCTATGCATCACCAACTTAAATTTGCTTGAAATCCTATACTTCACCACCTAGGGGTGCTTGGAATCACCACCAAGCTTAGATAACCATCTCTAACAAAAATAAATAAATAATCAAATTCTAATCCCCAAAACTATCCTGAGAGTCTCTTTTAATAGACTTCAACAAGTAAATAAAGTCATCATTACAACTCATAATATCCTAAACAACATTAAATTCAAACTTAACAAATAATATATGAGTTTTAAATAAGAAAAAAAAATATCTGAAAAATTATTTTGGTTACGCTACCTGCACCATCTATTCTTCATTTTTCAGTTCTTCAATTTATTACTGCATCATTTTTGTTTTGTCTTGCAACACTTCTAAACTAATCTTTGGGCATTCACAATTAAGGCACTCTAAAAACTTTTACTAAGTCTCGAAAATTCAAATAGATAGGTCTACTTCTTGTAAACAGTCAACATTGACAGAGAGATTCACTTGTGATAAGCAAAGGGAAAATTTTTCTATGCTAAATTAACGTCAACTGTCTTGTGGGTAAAGAGTCAAGAAAGTTAAGGGAGGAAGGAAAAAGAAAGGAGAAAGCAAGAAAGTTAAATTTTAAGGATTAACTTACCCAAATGACTACTGATCTGCTCTTATAAAGTTTTATTCCTTTATGTCCAAAATATTTACAGAAAGAATTCCCTTCCCATTTCACTGTCTCAAAATTTAAAAATGTATATGAACACTAGCTAAAAGACTGACAAATCAAATAAAAAGTGACAGAGAAAGACTAGGGGTCAAAGGTATGCACCTACTGGAGTATCATCTGAGGCGAGGAGCTGAAGACGTGACTAAGATGATAAGTCTGAAAAGGTCGCCCAATGGATTAACCAAGTGCTATACAAGATCATGGAACATCTCAATGCTGTATTGTACTGTACAAGGTTGTATAAACAAATTCAGATAACTAATTTAGTCAAGAAACATTGCTACCTTATCTTTGAGACTGCTCTTCTTTTTCATCAGGGGCTCTATTTCTTCTCCAACAACAGTATTCTGACTTTGCCTTTGAAACTCATAGGCAAATTCCATATCCTTTATAAAAGATCTATTTTCCTGCTCAAAGGGTTTCTTGAGCAAGGGACCCAAAAACAGATCCAACATGTCCTGAGCAGGATCTCCTGTTCTCCTGTCAATGATTGCAGTTTCTTCACTGGCTAAACTCACAGTGGAACTATGAGAAGCTGTCACTTCTTCAGTGGGTGAACTTTGGTTACCATTTGGGGCATCAAGCAAACTCACTGAGACACTACTGGAAGAGACCGTTGTGGGGACTATTCTTTCTGATCTGCATTCACTATTTGACACTTGTTGCTCCTTATTCTTCTCAGCTTTGACATACTGCAAGCAGAGGACAGAAACTTAAGATTTTTAAACAGAACTGTTCTAGGAACAAATCCATTCTTCTCAGCTTTGACATACCGCAAGCAGATGACAGAAACTTAAGATTTTTTAACAGAACTGTTCTAGGAACAAATCCATAGCTAAAATTTTCTCCACTTAATTATCATGTATTAAATTGCACAACCCTTAAACACTGTTTAATAAATGTAGAATATTTAGTAAACAATATCTATGCAAATTTTAAGAATCAAATAACAAGACAAGCTATTTCTAATTATGGAGAAAGAGCGAATCACCTCTTCAGCAATGGTCATCAGATCATCCATTGTCAGCTCCACATCATCATCATTTGGAAGCTGAATGTCAAAATCTTCACCCCTTCCAAAGTCAGAACCCTTTGCCTTTTGTCTTTTCCGTGCACTAGGTTCTCTAACTTTTCTCCCAAGCCTATTATCCTTTTTCTTCTTGGTAACAGTTTCAGTGATGATACCATCAAGGTTTGAATCCTGTAGACTTGCTTTTCTTCTTTTCTTTGTTTCACATTTTAAAAGAAAATGTGAATTCACCCCTTTTTCTTGGACCAGAATCCCTTTTCCAGGTGCTTTAGTCATATTTTTTGCTTCAGAATGGCAAGCTTGGGGAAAAAGTCCTTCATCTGCATGGTGATTGTTTTTATCTACATCATCAGACTTTCTCTCTTGATCAGCAGCAGCTACACCCAGCATCCATACTGGTAAACGCCGTCGACTTCCCTCATTAGGAGCAACTCCAACCATTTCTTTTCTTCCTGTGTAATTTCAGACATTTCAATAAAGAATATCAAGCAAAATAGAAAAAGGGAGGGGGGGGGGGAAGAAAAAACAGAAGAAGAAGAAGATTTTTGTATCATATGTACCTACTAATTCAATAAATAATAGAAAATAAACAACATGGGAATATCAGTTCAAAATTGAATCGTAAAAAGGATACCTAGAAGAAAGATTAGTTCTTTATACAAGAAAAAGGGTAGGGAATCACAAAAACGTAAAACAGTGAAATCAAGGCTATCAATAAGGTAGCTCAAGTCTTAGAAAATGACCTTCCAGAATGCTTGGACCTGTACCATTAGTCCATTATAACACTTAAAGACCTGTACTGGATAAACAGACATTCAGTGTGAAGGCCCAAACACATGGCATCAACAGTTGCTTAAGCCATGCTCAACGGCATCCTTCGCAAACAGTTGACATCAAACTACACCTGAATTTGGAGTATCTTACTTCAATTCAATTCAAAGTGTTCAATAAACAATGTCACTTCAGAAACAAGGGCATAGTGCTATTTATGGGGAAAACTAATATAGAATGGATGAAAAAAAGTAGATGAGTTAGTACTTGGAGATACATTAAGCAGATTTTTCACAACATGAGGCTCACATTTCCACATTTTCACATATAAATTTCTCTATTAAGAAGTACTTTGTTAGTGTTTTTTTTTTTTTAATAGGTAATAAAAGCTTTATTGAAAGAAAAGTACATCGTGTTCATAAAGATGAACATTATATAATTGAAAAAATAACAGATACATCAAGAAAAAGGCCTAACAGAAAGTAGGATTTCAGAAATGGAAATAAGTAGTGTAAAACCCCATATAAGAGACCACTCATACAAAGTCCCAACTAATAGAGACTTCAAAAGATCTAAAGGTCTTTCAGTATCTTCAAAAGTGCGGTTATTGCATTCTCTCCATATTAATCACATTAAAGAAGCCGGTACCATATTCCAAAGATTTGAATGATGTTTCCCCAACCAATTCCTCAATGCAAAACGAAGAGAAGCAACTCTCTTCAGCATGACCCACTGGATCCCAAATATCAAAAAACTTCACTCCACAGGGCATGAGCAAACTTACAATGGATCAAAAGGTGATCCACATATTCCCTATCACAATGACACAAGCAACATCAATTAACTAGGGGCAAACCTCTTTTAACAAGATTATCAATGGTAAGGATACTACGTCTAGCTGCTCTCCATAAAAAGAAAGACACCCTTTTGTGTGCCTTTAAACACCAAATGCTCTTCCAAGGGAAAAGATAAGTAAAAGGACTGGACAAAAAATTATAGTAGGAGCACACATCAAAAAATACGAGTCCAGTCAACTGCCAAGTCAATTTATCATCACCCTCACCCCTTGGCATATTGGAGTAAAGGAGCTTGAAAAGATTACACACACCTTCCAATTCCCAGTCATGTAAAGCTCGGTGAAATTATAAATTCTAACATCTATACCCCTTCTAATGCAGGAATAATCAAGTTAGAAATCCAAGCTTCTTTAGAAACAAAGCAAGCAAACATATCGGGATACAGATCTTTTAGAGGAGTATGCCCATACCAAGGATCGTTCTAGCATCAAATACGATGACCCTCTCCACAGCATACACCACTTGTCCGAAGAAGCTTTCTGCACCTGCCCAAATATTCTTTCCACATCCCATAACCATGAGTCCCTCTAACAGCTCTAGAGTACCAGCCCCCTTTATCCTCAATGTATTTATTAGTTATAACTTGATGCCATAAACGGTTAACTTCCTTCCCAAATTGCCATAACTACTTGCCAAGCAAACCCAACCTTCCGGATCCCTAAACCACCTCCCTCCACCGGCAAGCAAACCTTATCACAGGCGAGGCGACTAAGGAAGTACTCTGTTAGTGAAGCGAAATTCAAACCAAAATACATTGGTAGTCCTCAAACTTTAGCTCGTGAATGATTTTATTTTAGTCCCTCAATTCAGTACACCCTCATTACATATATCCTAATTTTGACTAATTCATGAACCTCAAATTCTTTAATCGTTAACAATTTTTCCAACAGTTGAGAGTACATAATTGAAGTTCAAATCCTATACTACATATATAAACTCTATTTGGTTGCAGATATACATACAGAAATATCATAAGAAAAAGCTTAATTTGCTAAATCATCTCAAATAACCCAAAATACAAATCCCGGTAACAGGTTTTGTATGACGATACAAAATTCACATGAATTTTTGAGATAACTCATTGCGCTCAGTGTGTATGAAGGCATACCTTAAGTTGAACACCCGATATGGCAGCGCGGATCAACGAATGATATGATATTTCTTTTGTCTCTCTCTCTCTCTTAATTTTCTTTCGCTAAAAACTAAAATCATTAGGTTTTCAAGATTGGAGAAGCAGTCAAGTTCGTCTCCAAACGTCTAGGTTTGGTTTCAGCATTTGAATTTTTCCGTGTGTTTGTGTTTGTGTTTTTTTGTCTCTGAAATTTGTGTTTATGTTTGATGTTTCGACCCAATAGATTTTGGATATTCAAACAACTGTGTTTATCATTGGCAATATACCATTTTTGTCATTATATTTTTTGGACAATTTTTATTTTGATCCTTATTTTTTTTTTCTTCTTATTTTAATACCCAAAAGTAAAAAATTATTCTCAATTCAGTTCATACCAATATCTCATTAATGAAAATATCTTACATTGCACTGCTAGAACGCACGATGTTGACATGATCATTATAATAATATTAAAAAAAATTATTTGACATTTAAAATATACCACATTTTAATTAAAAATAAAAATAAAAATTACATTTTTTTAATTTTAAAGATTGAGAGAAAAAAAATCTGTAGTAATTTTCTCAATTTTTCTTTAACTTTTTTGACAACCAAACACAACATCACAAAAATCAATTTTACCAATCTTGAAACATAAAAATCAACCTAATACTAAATCATCAAAAATCGTTTGAAACTCCACAAACCCAATTCAAAACCCCAAGGTCCCCAACCTACTTATAATTTTAAAAAAATTTCAAGCTCTCTCTCTCTCTCTCTCTCTCTCTCTCTCTCAACAAGTTCAATTTTCTCTCTCAACTAGTTTATCTCATTCTTTTAAATCATCATGATTGGCCAAGTCAGGCCTAGCCTATAGATCACGCCATTGCCACCAACGGCAATGGCTCTTCCTCTCACAACCAACCAAATCTAGTGGTTCAAATTCTCTCTCTCTCTCTCTCTCTCTCTCTCTCTCTATATATATATATATATATATCCATGGCCAAAAACTGGCGGTGGCTTTCTTTCTAAACCCCTAGCTGAAAACCCAGTGGTGAGGGTTGACTTAGTTTTGGGATCTAGGTTTGATTGTTTAATCTGGGTGAGAGAGAGAGAGATAGAGATTGAGATCGATGGTGCTGATTTGATTGTTTGAGATTTTTTATTTGGGTTGGCTATATTTTTTGATTGATTTGGTACTTTAGGGCTTTGGGATTTGATGATTTTGTTTAGGTTTGAGAGAATGGGGGCTTTGGTATTTATTGTTTTGTTTTTAAGCTGAATTATCTAGGTTTTTTATGTGTTTTCTTTCCTAAGAAAATTTATGGGTTTACAAATTTGTTGAAGATTGGTTTGGTTGTTGAGTTTATGCGTTTACTTTTTGGGTTTTTAAGTTTGATTTGCTGGAGGTTTCGGTGTTAATTGTGTTAGAACTTACTGAGTTTGATCATGGATGGATTGGTCGATTGGGTATGTCTTGATTTGTGGAAGAACAAAAGCTTATGTTTTGAGGTAATTTTTTTGTATTTTTTGTGTTTATTTCCTAAGAAAATTACTAGATTTCTGGATTTTCTAAAGATTGGTTTGGTTGCTAGGTTTATGTGTTTATTTTATGGGTTTATGAGTTTGATTTGCTGGAGCTTTCGGTGTTGATTCTGTTAAAATTTGATGAGTTTGATTGTGAGTGGGTCAGTCGGTTGGGTATGTCTTGATTTGGGAAGAACATGAATGTTCTTCCAAAAAAATAATAGAGAAAAGCAAAAACAAAAACAAAAACAAAAATTTATTTTAATTATTTAATTTAATTAGATTGAAGGTTTGTTTTTCAATTTAATTTATTTCTTGTTTAAATTTTCTAATGTGGCTTAATTTTTTTAATTAAAATGTTAACGTAGTATATTTCAAGTGTCAAATAAATTATTATTATTATTATTATTATGACCCCTTCAACTTCATACCTACTAGCGGTGCACTCCGTCTGACACCTAGACTATTTTCGTTAGTGAGATCATAGTAGGGACTAAATAAAAAATGATTTTCGAATTTTAGGGACCAAAATAGGAGCTCAAAAAATGTGGGGGCCAAAGTGGAAAATTGACCTAAAAGAAGAGACCAAAAGTGTATTTTCACCAAGAAATAAAATAGATTATCAATAGACACAAGTCCTAGTGGGACCTTTTGATTTTGGGCTAATTAAAATTGACCAATTATCCTCAAAGATTAATGACTTGTTTTGAGAAAACACCATAAATGCAGGGCATCCCTAGCTCATTTGTGACCAACATTTCAAGCGTCGAAGAACATTTGAAGAGTATTAATTTAAATCATTGTTCAAAACCTTGAAGTTCTATTGGAATCAAGCTCTAAAGCCTTAAAAAATAAAAAAATAAAAAAAAAAAACACCCAACCATCAAAGCTCTAAAATAGTCCCATATTGTAAATATGCCACGAGGCTCTTGAAATTGTTTGATTGTGCTAATATCATGTATGTCCCAGTGAGTGAGAGTAATCAAGCCAATGCTCTAGCAAAATTAGCAACAAATCTTACTATACAGGTTCCCAATGTAAAATTTTAAGAGAGACCATAGCCCCCCAAGCCCCGAACCTTCAAATGGTCTTGGGCATTGACCCACACGAATGGGTAGAGTTGTGTTTATTGTCTCTTAAGAGACAATGGAGGTTCTACTATTGTTATCATCCCTCTTAGGTCAAGGGTTTTACAATGAAGTTGGCACCTAATTAATCGGAAAAATAAGAAAACCAAAAATTGAAAAGTACATCATCTTATTCATGAATTGAAAATGTATATCTCTTTGTAATAACCAAAAAATTACATTACTTTGGTCCTAGATACTATTTAAAATAAAGTACAACATTTTGATTCCTAGTTACAATTTAGAAAAAGAAAATTACAAGGATAATTCTAATCTATTAACCATTGATCTAAGTTTGGATGCTAGGTTTATAGGATTAGGAAGGCGTTAGGCAACAAACCTGCCTGGTGAAACAAGTCTTCTACGTTGTGGTAGCTAATGATCATATCACATCATTCAAGAGTTTATATCATCCAGAACATGTGATTGCAAGGTAAAACATCCAAGAACATGATGAAACCCTATTCTAGGCATGCCTAGGTCGAATATTGAAAGAGATGGTAAATATGTGTGTGATGTGTGACAAACCTTAGTCTAAGAGTATATGAACATACTATTTGAATTGAAAATCCCTATGCTAAGAGTATGTGAATAGTTTATTGAAATTGAAAAGCCCTAATTCATGTATGGCTATGAACATCCTAGATCTAACGTGCACACATACAAGAATATGTCATGATCAGATCTAAAAAGTTAAGGCATAAAAATGAAGAGGAAGTCTAGGACACTCCTAAGCACTCCAAGCTCAGATCTTACCTACATGCATCAACACTCCTAAGCACTCCAAGCACTTTGAGCTAGACAACACTTTCTAGAGGGATTTGTAAGCAAAAGGTTGGAAACTTAAGACTAGGAGGTCTAAACTATCCCTATTAGTACAAACTCTAGAGAGAAAGAGAGAGAAACTTCAATTTGCTAGGAAGCCCTAAGAGTTTTTTGAGTTTCAAAGATACTCAATGTGTTTTTGAACAGATGGTGGAGGAGGTATGTGTGTGAGTAAGGTTTTAGTCTTTAGGAAATGTGAGATTCTTACACTATGTTTGGTTGGGGTAAATTTAGGAAGGATGGAAAACATAGGAAGGAAAATAGGGTGGAAAATAGTGTTTTCCACTGTTTGGGAAAAGAAAGAAAATAGGAAGGGTGGAAAACCCAGGAGAAAATTTTCTCTCTCGAGCCTACAAATTTTTTCCTCCCAAATCAAGAGGAAAAGCCATGAGAGAAAAGTGCCTCATAGCACTTTTACCATAATGCCCTCCCACCTACCCTTATTCTTGACCTTCTCACCTACCCCACCTGATGACTTTTGCCCACAAATCCTTATCACTTTTTCTCATGTTCTCATCTTACCTTCACAGCACACCGTCCAGTGGTCCAAGTTCTCCTCTCTCTTTTTTTTCTTCTTCAACGTGATCTATTGTTTCTTGTCCTCATTTTCTTGTTGATTTTTTGGTTTCATATGACATTCAATTTTTTTTTTTTCATTCGTTTATCTACCATGTACTCATTAGTTTCCGTTTTTTTTTTTTTCCTCCAGCCAAGGGGTCTTTTGATTTCCTCTCCAATCGAGACAGGTATGATCTTCTCCATTTTTTTTGCTATTTGATTTTTTTTTTTTTCCATTCTTCCCGGAATCTTTCTCCTATATATATATTTTTTTAAATTCGTTTTCCTTTAATACACACACCATTGTGCTATTTTTATTATATATTTCTTATTTTTTACAAACCCATTTGGGATTATTGAATCTATGCATATAAAAAATCCGTGTATTGTTTGTTTGTTTTCTTCTACCTCAAACTTTGGTGCCTCTCACTCTCACTCACTGCCTCCTCTGCTTCTCACCTTCTCTGTGCCTCTGCTTCGGACTTCTGTGGTCAGTGGCTGAGGCTCTGTATCCGTGCTTGTCGTTGCCTTCAAATTTTCAATCAGTTCAGTCCACTACTCCACTGGTAACTTCTATTATCAATTATTCTTTCAATTATTAGTATTTAATGAATTATAGGGCATTATAGTTTACACTTTATAGAGCATAGCATTTTAGTTTACATGTGTGCCTACCTCTATGTGTGTTCATAGTTGGTGGATTTTATTGTTTGGTATTAGTTGTGATTGTTAGAATCTATTGGTGTAAGGTTTTCATTTATTAGTGGTTGTGTTTTGCTGAATCCATGTTAATTTTCATCCAAGTTTGCTAAATCCTGTTGGTATTAGTTGTGATTATTAGAATCCATGTTAATTTTCATTCAAGTTTGTGTGTAATGATAATAGCAAACTTGCCCCTCTCCACAGTTTTCACTATTCCTTATACATTGTATCAATGAGGTTCAGTGTTGAAATTTACTCCAATAACATTAGCAACACGAGTTCTTTGTCTGTTGTCTATATTGTACATGGTTGGCTAACATTCCCTACCAATAATTTGTCCCAGATTAATAAGAACTTGAGCAGTAATTTCTTACATAATTAGTTATGTGTATTAGGTTTTTTTATAGTGTTTCTTTGCTAGTTATGTTTGGGATGATAAGAACCAAAAAACAAGGGTAAGGTGCTTTAATTAGTAATTATTAAGACCAATGTGTTGATTATTTTTTACTTATGATGGATATTTGGTAGATGGATAATTCAACTAATTGGGATAATAGTCCACCAAAAGATTTAAGTAAGAGTTGGAAGGAAAATTGTCAAGATCAATTAAGGAATATTCATGAATTGAACAAATTTGGTTTGCAACTTTTGACTGATTGGCAAAGAAGACAAGATGTAGCAATTTTGCAACTTCTTGTACATGTGATGCATGGAATATGGATGATGGGCGTATATTGTAGTCCACGCTATGTGGATAGAGTACTTACCGACAGTAGTGCGAAAAGAGAAAATGTTCGGCAAGAACTACTAAGTGAACTTAGATGCAGTAGGAAATGTAGAGACAGAATTCGAATGGGGCCTTATGCCTTTGCTAAGTTGTGTGAAATTCTTCAAGGAACTGGCCATCTTAAAGACACTAGAAATGCTTCTTTTGAAGAGCAAGTAGCCAAGTTTCTTTAAATTTTAGCACATAATGAGAAAATTCGTACGGTTTCCTTTTTTTTCCATCGTTCTAATGAGACCATAAGCCGTCATTTTCACAATGTGTCGAGAGCAGTCATCTACTTAGAAGATCAGTTCCTTCTACAACCTAATGGGGCAGAGGTCCCCCAACAGATACAAAATAGTCATAGATTTTACCCATACTTTAAGGTAAACATTTTTTAAGCAACTATATGTATTGCTTTAATATGAATAAAATTTTCTTGATTTAATAGATTGCTTTAATTTCAGGATTGTGTAAGGGCTATTGATGGGACACATATTCGTGTAAAAGTGTCAGCAAAAGATGCGCTTAGATATCGAGAGAGGAAAGAGTACACAACTCAAAATATTGGCAGCATGTGATTTTGACATGAGGTTTACATACGTTTTTCCTGGATAGGAAGGGACTGCCTCTAACTCGATGATAATTAAAAACGCTTTAAGTAGGGAAGATAAACTTATAATCCCTAGAGGTAATGTTAAGTTATAAATACAGAGTATACTTATAAAAAATATAGAGAATTACTTATATATATATATATATATGCTGAGAAGTGGATTTATGGCGCCATATAGGGGTGTACGTTATCATTTAAAAGAGTATTTAGCACGTGGCCCAGAAAATACTGAGGAACTATTTAATCATCGGCATTCCTCTTCGCGCAATGTCATTGAAAGGACATTTGGTGTGTTGAAGAAACGATTTCCTATTACATCCAGAATGACAGAACCTTTTTTTTTCTGGTTGATACAATTACTGAGATTATCTTGGCTTATTGTATATTGCACAACTATCTTATGAGAGTTGATCCGGATGAAAGGTTGATTGCAAAAGTTGATCAAGAGATTTCGAATGGTGACATACATAATGAAACTAGAAACAGTACAAATGATAGTGATGCAAATGCTAGAAGACGAGCAATATTACGAACTAGTATAGCAACTAGAATGTAGAATGACTATGTATCGCATGATTAATAATTTTAGTCATTATGTTATGAGATTTGACTTGCTTATGTGTACCTTATTGCTGAACGTTTACCAATAGTTGCTTTTGTACAACTATTATGTGTATCTTATTAATGTTTTAGAAGAATGTTCAATTACTAGTTTATTTATAGCAACACTATGCTATGTCATATTTTGTTTTGTTGGTTTGTTTGTAGTATTTGTATGTAAATCTTATTGGTTTCTTTGTAATAATTGTATGTAATCTTGTAAATACTAATATGTTTAACATGCAGTCTTTAAAGATGTCTAAGACATTGAAGAAGACAACTGATAGTGATTCTAAAGCCACTAACATGAGATTGACTAATGACATAGATAGGTTCTTACTTAATGTTATGTTGGAGGAACAAAACAATGGAAATAGTTCCAATGAAATATGGAGTTCTCATGCTTACTCAAATATGTCTAAAAAGTATTCAGAATCATTCAGTTATGCAGTTGAGAAAGGTAACACCAAGAATCGCATCAAAACATTGAATGGTACTTTCCATTCATGTCATGACCTTTTCAAGAACATGAGTGGATTTGCATGGAATCCTATTACTGGACTTTTTGAGGCTGAAAATGAAGTGTGGGAACCTTTAATAGAAGTTAGTTATATTTATTTTGACATTGTGAAATGTTTTTTAGATCAAGTTAATACATTTTGTTGGTACTTTGTTGTAATAATAATAATAATAATAAGTATGTATTGTATTATTATAGGTAAACTCAAATGCTAAAAAATGGAAAAGAACTCCAATTCACCATTATGAGAAGCTATTTGATTTGTTTTTCAAGGATAGGGCAAATGGCAAAGGTTCTATAGTGCAAAGTAGAAAGTCCGTCGATAGGAAAAGGACAAAGATGATAACGTAAATTTAGAAGAAAATATTGATTGCTTTGATGAGTTTAGCATGCCAAATGTAGAATCATATTCTCCAATGGTCTCTCCTTCCTACTCATGTGAGACACCGTCCAAGAAGGCGAAGAAAACACCTCAAATGGTTGAAATGCTTGAAAAGCAGATTGAAAATTTTCAATTTGGAATTGATAATGTGGCAGCAAGTATAAGGCAAGGAAATGAAATTGCTAAGGAGGGACTTGCTATTATGATGCAAGGACATGAGATTGTTAAGGGAGGTCTTGCTATCATGGAGAGAGGATGCCCACGTTGTTACTCTGAAGATGAAGTTTTTCCTGAATTAGTGAAAATAGGAATACCGACAGAACACCAACTTGATGCTATGCTCTTCCTAATTAAGGATCCAACCAAAATGAGAGCATTTTTTTGTGTTCCAACTACTGAGTTACGTTGACAAATATTATTGAAGATGATGTACGCTAAGGAACCTTAATGGTTGGATAATTATGAACTAACTTTTGGTAGTAGCTAACTTTTGTGGGTTGAATGTGGTGTAAATTTGATTTGCTAACTTTAGGTAGCAGCTGACTTTTGTGGGCTGAATGTAGTGTCAATTGACTTTTGGTAGTAGCTGAATTTTGATTTGCTAACTTTTGTACGCTGAATGTAGTATATTACATAATTAGCAATATTTGATAAATTTGTATTTCAGTTAAAACACTAGAAGATAATGTAATATTTTAACTTGTTCTATGCTATGGTTGAATAAAATTAATATCATTTTGCTCCAAAGTTTTGTACTTCTTCTTGGTTTAGATCTGCATTTTGTCTAGCCTAGGTGTGTTGGATTGAGATGGTAAGTCATTCATTCTTGATTCTGATGAAACCTGAGTAAGTGCATGTTATTCTTTTTTTTTTTTTCTTTTTTTTGATAAGTCATCTACAAATCTATGTAGTTGTACTTGTATGAGTTTTCTCATGAATCTCAATGAATTAAGCAACATGGTTAAAAATATTGGAGATGAAGTAGTTACTGTGATTGATAAGAGTTGGGTGTTTATGTCTTTTTGTCTAGATTGTGTGTTCTTGAACATTGGGTTGTTGTTTTATTCCATCAGGTTTTCCCTTCTAGCTTGAAATAAAAGAAAGAAGGTCCAACCGTCCAAGGTTGGGTAGTCCTTGCTCTAATGTCTTTAACAATAATCTCGGATTTTATTATTTATTCCTCTTCTTATAGCCTCGTTCTTTATATATTAGATTTCAAAAAAAAAAAAAAATTGTTGCTAAACTTTTGGTTATGACATAAAAGGACTCAATTGTCTCTTTGAGGTGTGTAGCATATGCTGACCACGTTGAATGGTTATAAAATCTTTTGCCTACAAAAGTTTGTTGAATTCCTCTTTGCTGACCACGTTTTTGTAGGCTGAATGTAGTGTAAATTTGCTAACCACCTTTTTGCTAGTTACAAAATCCTTTGCCTAATTAAATTTATATGTACACTATGGTAATTTTTACATTATAATAATAATAATAATAATAATAATAATATAAATTTATATATATGATGTGGTAAATTTTATATTATTTAATTCCCTACAAGTAAATCTATTTCTTACATATTATATAACAAGGGTATAATAGTCAATTTATATAAATTACATTTTTCATCTTTTCCTTTTTCTCTCCAACCAAACAAAAGAGTTTTTCACACTCCCACTTTTTTACCCCTCCAACCAAACACATAAGAGGGAAAACTAAATATTTTCCATCCTCCCACTTTTCCACTCTTTCATCCAAACGGACCCTAAAAGAATTAGGTTTTCTAAAGAAAAAACGTAGAAATCAAGGTCAAACTAAGTGGGGAGCAAGCTGAACTAAAAAGGAAGGAAAATCTAGAGAATCTGGTCCTTGGTCCAAATCTTCCCAAATCTTTTCCTTTTCAAGTTCGTCTATTTTCGTATCAATTGTGATCTAATTTCCTCCGAATTTTAACTTCCTTTTTTTTTTTTTAATTTTCTTGGTCCTCAAGGTAAGCAAATTAATTCCAAATAAGTTCAATTAATTAATTATTTGTCCAATTAATCAAATTCTGCCTATTTTGTTGGGAATCAATAAATTCTTTGACTTTGGATTAAATTGGATGCATGCAATCATACCATAAACCCTATCCTCTGCCAATAGGAATATGGCACATCATTTAATTTAAATTGGACTAAAAATAGACCAATTAGAATTAAGAGATCAATATCATCTATGGTCGAGACTAGTTTCATGCAAGTGAACTTCACCATTAAAAATTAATTATTTGATATCTTGTAATCCGATAGTCCAATTAATGCTAATGAACTATCGTTTTGATAATTGTGACCTCTAGATTTGTTTTATGAAAAGTATTTGGAGATCAAATGGTCGAAATTATAGTCTTACCTTGGAGACATGAAATAGTGATGATATGCAATGCAATGCAAGTGAGGTTAAATAGGAGGGGCAAAATGAGGTGTCAACAAATTCCTATATGTCAAATGTGAGTAGTTCCTCCAATTTTCAATGAAGATGAGATAGAGGAATAATTCAATACTATTTTAGTCTAATATATCATAGTTGTGATGGGTTGAAGCCATTGAATTTTATAAAGTAAATAAACTATCATGAACTTGATCAAGAGAAACATCATTTACAGATATGTTGTCCCCCATGACATCATCACGAATATTGGGAAGCAATTCTACAATAAGTTAATGAACAAGCTTTGTAATGACTTTGGCTTCCATTTATAATTCATCTAAATAATGGTCACCCCAAAGCCTTTAACAATTATGTGCAATTTGCTTAAGAAGATTGTAGGGAAGTAAAAAGAGATTATCATGAAAGAGTTGAAAGAAGCTTTATGGGCGTATCATAAAACATATTAAACACCTACCCAAGCCACTCCATACTCTCTTGTCTATAGGGTAGAATTTGTATTACCACTTGAACACCAAATCCCTTTCACAAAGGATTGCCATCCAAGGTCTTTTTTGCTGAAGACAGTGTTCTTCTATGTCTTAAAGAACTAATAGCATGTTTGATACATATGTTTAAACAACAGTTTTCAGTATTTAAACACTGAAAATTGTTGTTAAAAGAAAAACCTGTTTGGTACGATGTTTTTTGTAAGTGGTGTTTGAGTTATGTTGTTCAAAATATGTTATACAGACACTAATTTTAGAAAGCTCCTCATATTAGTTTTCAAGATACAAACAATGTTATTTAGTGGCACAATTGTAAATATTTTGAAATACATGGGTCCCACTTTGACAAGACTACACCTCAACGACTCTTGTCCCCCATGCCATCTATCCCCTCAGTATTACTAAAGCTCACCTCTATCCTCTCCCTCTTGCACAACGGCATCCCCACATCCACATCCCATCATCATAGATTAGCTAATCCCATCATTAATCCCACCCACCTCAATCCCTCTTTACTCCTGCCAAACACCCACCTGAAAGCTTTCATAAATCCTTCAATCAAACTTACCAAACCCTAAAACCACCCCATTTATCCCAAATCCGTATGGCTTGGTCTCTCTCCTCAACCACCGCATTTTACTCGCCCAGTCCAAACACGCTTTCATCATCGTTTTTGCCAATTTTTTTTAAAACCAAGGACAGACTTTATCTCAAATCAAAATAAGTTCCATTAGCACAGCTCCTCAACCATTAGCACGAGTGTATTATGGATTGCTCAAACACAACATCTTCCTTCACAATATTTCCGCCCAATTCATCCTCCCCCAAATGAGTTCCTTCACCTACAGTAAGTGTTGAATTTTGTTCTTTAATTAAATGTTGAATTTTTCTCTTGAATTTGTTCTTATTTGCTGTTGAACAATCCTTCACCCATGGTGTTCATATTTGTTCATATTTGCTGTTTATTTTTGCTGTTAAGTTTGGACATAATTTTTCTCCATGACTGATGTATGACACAATTTACTATTTAATTATTGTAATTTATTATTTTTGGTATTTTTATGTAAAAAAAACGTTATTTTAGATTTAGATGATTTATTTCCTTATTTTTAGGTGTATTTAACATTTTTTACGTCAAATTTGATTCCTGATATGATTAGGTATCAATTAAGAGTTATTTTAGAATATATTTTCTTGTCTATCAAGTTTTATGGAGCCTTTAAATAGGCCCCTAAGTCTGTAAACGTTTTTCAGAGATATTATTGAATAAAAATCAGAAAGGGTGAGGCTTTGCTCTTCTTTCGATTCTTCAAGAGCCATGAACTTATTAGGAATTCTTCCTTGTGGCGTTCAAACTTTATACCTTTGGTTCGTGATTCAATTATAATCATTGGGTCAAGGTGTTACACTTATACCTTTAATTCGTGTTTCGATTATAAACGTTGGGTCGGGGTTTCTATCAAAAATTTGAATTTTTGTTTTCTTGGACATGTATTCCAATATTTTTGTTGGGTCTCAAAGCATGTTAATTGAGGTTCGCATCAATGGCCATCTAACTAAAACTAAGTATGGATTGAAAAATGGGCTTTCGAAAATCATTTATAAAGGCCTAAGTATATATTTGAATTCATATAAATCATTTATAATTGTGAATTTAGTTTTGTTTCCCCATGTTGTACGTAACTTATCTTCACTACAATCTATTGTATCTACTTATAATAACTTGTTTAAGTTAATTGCCACTAGAAGTCATGGATCTAAATGTGTTGCTATAGCTATATCTTAACTTAGTAATATATAATGCTACAACATGTTTGGTAGAATTGTTCAATGCAAAGGACAATCCATTTTGCTATTCTGTAGTTACTGTTATTGGTGAGGATTAGGTTCAAGTCTTAGCAATCATAAAAGTAATTTACTAAATTAGAAACCTAGAATTCAATAGGAGATTATGTACACTCTTTGTTTCCTACTATATATCCAAGTTAGTGGATATTTTTTGGTAAAGTGTGTCAGTCTTTTATTAGATGGCTATATCAAGCGACACTAAGGATGGTAAGTTATGGCCTTCTTCCATTGAGAAACACTTTATAGATGTCTTAGTTGAAGAAGAGTTCAAAGGGAACATGCCCAATAGGCAATTTAAAAAAGGGCTTTGGATAATCATCCAAAACGAGTTCAACCAACAAGCTGAAAAAAACTGTCATAAAGATCAATTACGCCAAAAATTTCAAAGGTTAAAGCAAAGACACCAAGTTTTTTTCGAGCTAATCAGTCATTCCGGAATGGGATGGGATTCTGTCACAAAGACATTCACAGGAATTGACGAGGCTTGGGCACACATAGCAGCAGTGAGTGTTATTGGTTTGCTTCATAATTTCCATGTCGTTGATTCATAGTATTTATATAAATAAATACCACATGTGATTAACCCCATATATACGACTGTTGATAGGCCAACCCTAGGTGCATAGACTTTCGTAAAAAGGGGCTAGATCACTATGACCTACTGGGATAGCTATTCAACATTGGCACCGCAACTAGAATTCTACAAATTTCCTCTTCCCAACCAGCCCCTAACAGCGATGAAGAGCAAGAACTCGATGCGGCTTTCCCAATGCATGGAGTACACATGAATATGGAAGCCGATAGTGGAGATGATGTGGATGAGCTACCCACCCCAGTTGAAGGGCAAGGCAACAAGCGTGCTGAAAAGTTGCCATCTCACATAGCAAGCTTCGCAAGGAAGAAGAGAAAGGAGAGTCCCTTAGCGAGATGACCAATGCTATCAATAACTTCAAGGAACTGTCAAGGCAAAGGCTTAGTAAGGACAGCGATAGTAGGCCAGAATCTGTTAACTCTATGCTTTCGATGGACAGGGTTGTCAAAATTCTTAACTCTATTGAAAACGTAGACGATTTCACCATGTTCAAAGTCCTTAAGGAATTCCATAATCCCGACAGTAGGGCCGCTTTCATTTCGCTAAGGCTGGATAGGAGAAGGGGTTAAATGGATTTGGTTAGTAGTTTAATGTAGGGGACAAGTTTGGACTACTTTTTGTGGGTTGCAGCTACTATTTCTATTGTTATGTATTATGCTTAATTACCGTTGGAACCATTTTGTGTTGTATTGTTTGTACAGTATAGTGGGGTGACATTCTGGTTTGTTAAGGAACAATGATCTTATGTACATACTACATGTTTATTTATTGTTAATGATGGCAGTACATTCAATTGAGAACTGCAATGTGTGATGCTTTTAGTTATATATTGCGTGTGTTCATGCAACTCTTTATTGGGTTGCAACTCTAACTAGCATATATACATATATCGGTATATGTATGTATTAAACATAGGGAAGCAATTTATCAATTTGTACATCATATTGCTTGGTTTTACTTGTCTTCTCAAATCTAATTTCTCTCTTAGCAGCATAATCATTTTATCAATTTTGTTTTCTTATAGTTATCAAAGTCAATTCTTGTTTTTTGCTCTCAACTTGTTGACGTCCTATTTTGCAACTCACATTTAACCTTACATGGAGGGTAAAAGGGTAATTTCACGTTGAAAATATGCATCTTGATTCTGGTCATTAGATCCTTAATCTCATTTCACTATAATGATCTTAATGTTGTAACGATCAAATCGACTTGTCGTAAGCCCTAATCGGACCATCAAATTGAAAGTTATCATCAAATCAAGTTTTAATGGCCGAGATGCACTATCACAAATTGAGTCCGACTATATGTAATTATTAACAATTGATTCCAAGTAGTTATTATTATAATGAATTTGAGATTAATGACGTGTCATAATTTGATTGACTAGGACTACATATTATGGTAAGGTTGCACACACTTAATTAATTAAATAGTCAAACATTAATTATTCAATGAGTAATTTGTGCAATTATCTTTTAATTAGGGTAAATTTGGAACTAATTAAATTTGAAATAGGAGTGAATGGAGCCTATTAATATAAATTAGAAACTAATTTGGGACCTATTAATGTTAATTATACTAAAATTATTTTTTAATAAATGACCTCTGCTCACCATTTCATTGATATCTCTCAGAACATTTTGAATGTGTGAATGAGGTTATTTTCTTTTAGTTCAAGAGGTCTAAATAAATGGTGTATACAGGTTGGTCATTGAGGATGGTTTAGGAATTAACAATATCAACGACAAATTCTTGAAATGCTATTCTGCATGAAGTTTAAAATAGTCTTATTAAGTGCTTAAACTGCCCAAACTAATACTTTAAAGGCCTTAGATGTCTCCTTATCACCTTTAAATATGTTCACAAAAAGATCTTTCCTGAATTACACAATAATTTGATCTCTTTTGGGTGTGTAGACAACTTAGTATTCCTTACTAAGTCGTAAAAAAATCTTTCTTGAACTACATGATGACTTGATCCTTTTGGATATGTAGGCAACTTAGTATTCCTTTCTAAGTTCAATCATATATATAAAAAATTCTTTCTTGAACTATAAGATAACTTGATCCATTTTTGGTACATAAATAGCTTAGTTCCCCAAGCTCAAACCCAATACAGTTACAATGGTAGAGGGGGGATTTGAACCCCAAAAATCTCCATCGAAAACACTAGGAGGTGCTAGTAGAGGTACAAGGCTCTTGACATTTATAGTCTCTCTTATAGAGACAAAAATAAAAGGGCAATTAGAACTCACCTTTGCCATTTAAAAGTAAGAATCCTGGGTTGTTGAAAGGGGCCTAGAGTAAAATAAGAGTATGGAATGGGTGAATTAGGCTCGGTTCAGCGCATGCTGTTTGAGCCGTTATGTTGAACTGTTCTGCGCACAAGTCACAAAAAACTCCAAAAGGCAAATACAAGGCAAATATAACAACAAATACACAATAATTTGTAGGAATCAAGAGAGAAAAAGTAGTGTAAGCAAGCATAAACACTTCGGGGAACTTTATTTAAATAAATCAAATGTTCAAATACATTAAGTCCTCTTTCAAAGGAGGCTCCATAAAGCCCATAAGCCTCAAAGGTCATAGACTTGTTTAGCCCCTTTTGGGTAGATATTGCAAGAGAAGTCAGGGTTTTTTTTTTTTTTTTTTTTTTTGCTTTTTTTTCTTTTTTTTTTTTTTAAGTAACATTAATGATGTGAAAATCTGTGGAGGCTGCAAAGCTTACATGTCACAATTTAAGGAAGTCAACCACTGTAGAAAGTCGTTTGCTTGTTGCCAAACCCTTCGCCTTTCTTTTGAATTAAAGTAGGTCACAACTGTTGTATTTTAGTCGGTCAGGGGAAGCTGTCGCTTATATGAAAGCTTTGTTTCCTTGTCTTGCTACTGGCAAAGCTTCTACTTTGCTTGCTTCTCTCACGCTTGCTTGCGTGAAGGCTTAAAGTCTTTTTCGCTAAGTCTAAAAGCTTCCGTCAAAGCGAAATATCTAATCCAACAGAAATCTCCTACATATTGAGCGCAACTAATATGCTGTTACGGCTAGGTGATCCCTTTTGGGTGTGTAGACAACTTAGTATTCCTTACTAAGTCGTAAAAAAAATCTTTCTTGAACTACATGATGACTTGATTCCTTTTGAATATGTAGGCAACTTAGTATTCCTTTCTAAATTCAATCACATAAAAAAATTCTTTCTTGAACTACAAGATAACTTGATCCATTTTTGATACATAGATAGATAGTTTGGTATCCCTTACGAAGCCCAATCACAAATTCAAAATTAATCATTTGCATCACTTTGATATCTCAAGCCAAACTATATACAAAAATAAATTCTCTTACTATTTATTGGTGTATTATGATTTTTTTTTTTAAGCACAAAAGTCTACAAATGAAGTAAGGATAAAAAAAAAATTCAAGGTAGCCACATCAAGTTCTTTAAATCAGAACGTCCATTATCTAGGAGGAAGATATCTACTACAAAGCCTTCCTATCCTAGTCTTCAATCACAACATCGACTTAATGCCTTTAAGCTCCTCCTATAAAACTTGTACAATAATATTTTGCTCAGTTTGTCTAAACCCAATTTAAGACACCGACTTCTCCAAACCAACTAACTTTTCTTTCAATGTGTTTAACCTTAACAATATGAAGTTTGATGTCTGTGGTGCCTTTTTTAGGACAATTCCCCCGGCCCAAACCCAATACGGTATCCTGGGTTGTTGAATAGGGCCTGGAGTAAAATAAGAGTACAAAATGGGTGAACTGGGATCAGTTCACCACGCCCTGTTTGGGACATTATGCTGAACTGATATATGCACCAGTCACATAAAACTCCAAAAGACAAATACAAGGCAAAATATAATAACAAATACACAATAATTTGCAGGAATCAAGAGAGAAAAAGTAGTTTAAGCAAGCATAAACACTTCAGGAAACTTTGTTTAAATAAATCAAATGTTCAAATACAAAAGTCCTCTTTCAAAGGAGGCTCCACAAAGCCCCTAAGCCTCAAAGGTCACATACTTGATTAGCCCCTTTTGGGTAGAATATTGGGAGAGACGTCCGGTTGTTTTTTAAAAGAAAAATAAAACTTAAATAACTAAATGGAAGAAGTTAATGAACAAGGACAATACTACTTTCCCTACAGTTGTTGCTACTTCTTTATAGCCTACCATCATCTCTAAAATCAAATGAAGAGACTGGGAAAAGTCAGCATCAACAATCCACCTTCTAGTTTAGCGGGCCTAAAATATATGGAGCTCCAAGAAAGCAAGCATAGAAGACATGTCCCCTTCTGGTATAATTGTCACCGGTGGATGATTTCAAGGAGAAAACTTACTTGGCAGCGTCACTTGTTGGTTATTTATCTTCAAAAGTATTTGTCCCAAAGTCACTAGCTTCATGGCCAATGGTCGTGCAGTCTTGCCATCCCCATTTTGGCAAGTATCTATAGAGGATACGACACGATGGATTTCTAGTTCTAAGAGCAAGTCTAGTGGCGGCTTCCCCATTCATTATGTTTATGCATAGATAGGCCAGTTCTTTAGAAGTGGTCATCTTGTGCTTGGACCTTTGATGGCAAAATATTATGAAGTAGGATCTGCAGCTTTGTTTGATGAGTTGTCTATATACAATCCGCCAAGGATTTCTTTTGGCATGGGACCGCGCGCATTCAAGGATTATAGAGTCTATGATCAAACCTTTATTAGCAACAGGCACATGTCTAGTCTGAAATTCAACTACTTGATGAGGCTTTGCTCTGACTATTTATCTCCTCCATGTGAGTACCATCACATTGTATTCGCTCTTACAGATTTAGAAGATGTTTTGAATTCTACCAAAGTGACTTGAAGGAACAAATTCATACAAGTGATTTTATATAATTTTTATTAGTCCTTCACTTGCTACAAAACCTTCTCCACAGACACAGTGTTCATGCTGAGAAAAGAGACGTAATTTGCAATTCAAACGCTGTAAGATAAAAATCTCTTTTGCACTCTGTGACACGTCCAAGGATGCTTCAGTTTAATGAATTCCACAGACAAGACAAAGAGGGGCACGCTTACTTAATACAGTTTGCAAAATTTCTAAGCAAGATCAGGTCCTAGAATTAGAACTAGAACTAGAAGACTCTTCTACCTGACGGAAGAGCATGAAGCCTTCTGCAAACACAAAACAAAAACAAACAAAAGATGAAAATATATATACTACCTGACACGGAAAGAAAAGAAAGAGGTGCCAGTAAATAAAGGGAGGGGCTGCATGCCCTTTATAGTTTGTATAGGAGTATGAAAGGATCTTTTGAATCAACGGAAGCGTGAAAGAAGGGAAATTCTATTGCAATTGGAAAAGTTGTGCTTCTTTTTATTAGCTAGGACTAGGAGTAGAATAGAAAAACCACTAGTATTAAAATAAATTCTTTTCCTATTTGAAGTGGTGATCCTAGAACCATTCTTGCCAAATTGTTCTTCTTTTTTTTTTTTTTTTTTTTTCTTTTTCATTATCTAGGGTCCGGCCAAGGTTAACAATAGCATTTGTAGCCTCACTCATCTTCACAGCGATTTTGCTCATTTGGATCAAATTGTGAAATTCATTAGGGTTTGATTTTATTTAGTACTATTAGTGTTTTTTTTTTTGCACGGAAAGTCTGGGATAGGAGTCATTATCCGAGACTCGCACGGTGCAGCTATTGCTTCTTTGTCACAGCTGATCCCTTGTGCGTATAAGGCAGCAGATATGGAGGCTATTGCTGCTAATAGGGCGTTGGAGTTTGCAAGGGAAATAGGAATCAATGATGCTATTCTGGAAGGAGACTCAAGCATTGTCCATCTAGCTTTAATGAGGGGGGTACAATCTTTATCTCCGCTTGGGTTGTTGGTGGAGGATATTAAAGTTTCTTCAGCTAGTTTTCGTACATTACTTTACTCTCACACAAAGAGAGAAGGTAACAAGGTAGCTCATGGATTAGCTAGACACGCAATTCATGTTTTAGATTATGTAGTGTGGATGGAGTCTGTCCTCCACTTTCTTATGATGTATTTCAGGCTGATTTAGCCAATATTGTTCAATAAAAGCCCTAACAAGCCGGATTCTCAAAAAAAAAAAAAAAAAAAAAAAACTTGATAAATAAATTAAACCGAAATAAATAATAAAAAAGGAAATCCAGAAAAACTATATTAAAAAAAAAAAAAACACTAATAGTACTAAATAAAATCAAACCCTAATGAATTTCACAATTTGATCCAAATGAGCAAAATCGCTGTGAAGATGAGTGAGGCTACAAATGCTATTGTTAACCTTGGCCGGACCCTAGATAATGGAAAAAAAAGAACAATTTGGCAAGAATGGTTCTAGGATCACCACTTCAAATAGGAAAAGAATTTATTTTTATACTAGTGGTTTTTCTATTCTACTCCTAGTCCTAGCTAGTAAAAAGAAGCACAACTTTTCCAATTGCAATAGAATTTCCCTTCTTTCACGCTTCCGTTGATTCAAAAGATCCTTTCATACTCCTATACAAACTATAAAGGGCATGCAGCCCCTCCCTTTATTTACTGGCACCTCTTTCTTTTCTTTCCGTGTCAGGTAGTATATATATTTTCATCTTTTGTTTGTTTTTGTTTTGTGTTTGCAGAAGGCTTCATGCTCTTCCGTGAGGTAGAAGAGTCTTCTAGTTCTAGTTCTAATTCTAGGACCTGATCTTGCTTAGAAATTTTGCAAACTGTATTAAGTAGGCGTGCGCCTCTTTGTCTTGTCTGTGGAATTTATTAAACTGAAGCATCCTTGGACGTGTCACAGAGTGCAAAAGAGATTTTTATCTTACAGCGTTTGAATTGCAAATTACGTCTCTTTTCTCGGCATGAACAGTGTCTGTGGAGAAGGTTTTGTAGCAAGTGAAGGACTAATAAAAATTATATAAAATCACTTGTATGAATTTGTTCCTTCAAGTCACTTTGGTAGAATTCAAAACATCTTCTAAATCTGTAAGAGCTAATACAATGTGATGGTACTCACATGGAGGAGATAAATAGTCAGAGCAAAGCCTTATCAAGTAGTTGAATTTCAGACTAGACATGTGCCTAATAAAGGTTTGATCATAGACTCTATAATCCTTGAATGCGCGCGGTCCCATGCCAAAAGAAATCCTTGGCGGATTGTATCTAGACAACTCATCAAACAAAGCTGCAGATCCTACTTCATAATATTTTGCCATCAAAGGTCCAAGCACAAGATGACCACTTCTAAAGAACTGGCCTATCTATGCATAAACATAATGAATGGGGAAGCCGCCACTAGACTTGCTCTTGGAACTAGAAATCCATCGTGTCGTATCCTCTATAGATACTTGCCAAAATGGGGATGGCAAGACTGCACGACCATTGGCCATGAAGCTAGTGACTTTGGGACAAATACTTTTGAAGATAAATAACCAACAAGTGACGCTGCCAAGTAAGTTTTCTCCTTGAAATCATCCACCGGTGACAATTATACCAGAAGGGGACATGTCTTCTTTGCTTGCTTTCTTGGAGCTCCATATATTTTAGGCCCGCTAAACTAGAAGGTGGATTGTTGATGCTGACTTTTCCCAGTCTCTTCATTTGATTTTAGAGATGATGGTAGGCTATAAAGAAGTAGCAACAATTGTAGGGAAAGTAGTATTGTCCTTGTTCATTAACTTCTTCCATTTAGTTATTTAAGTTTTATTTTTCTTTTAAAAAACAACCGGACGTCTCTCCCAATATTCTACCCAAAAGGGGCTAATCAAGTATGTGACCTTTGGCTTAGGGGCTTTGTGGAGCCTCCTTTGAAAGAGGACTTTTGTATTTGAACATTTGATTTATTTAAACAAAGTTTCCTGAAGTGTTTATGCTTGCTTAAACTACTTTTTCTCTCTTGATTCCTGCAAATTATTGTGTATTTGTTATTATATTTTGCCTTGTATTTGTCTTTTGGAGTTTTATGTGACTGGTGCATATATCAGTTCAGCATAATGTCCCAAACAGGGCGTGGTGAACTGATCCCAGTTCACCCATTTTGTACTCTTATTTTACTCCAGGCCCTATTCAACAACCCAGGATACCGTATTGGGTTTGGGCCGGGGGAATTGTCCTCAAAAAGGCACCACAGACATCAAACTTCATATTGTTAAGGT
>NW_027070039.1:451370-462764 GCF_002906115.3 Quercus suber
CCCCCCCCCCCCCCCCCCCCCCTTTTTGTAAAATAAGGTTGAAAAATAGAGTTTAGGGAAGAAAAAAAAAATTCCCTCCCCTTTTTAGGAAACCCACCACAAAAATTCAACCTCTCTCATTTTATTTGTAATCTTTGTGGGTAAGATGTAGTGATGGGATATTTTTCCTAATAACTATAGCCATCCCATTTTTCTCTACTTCATCTCATGTAAAAATCATCCATTTTTTATATATGAAATTCTGTTTATTTACTATCTCTCTAGCACTATTGTTGTGATTGTGTATCTATCTCTCTTTCCTTTATGTTTATATTACTCATTGTTGATTGTGATATTGTTGTTGTTCCTAGATGGTTATTGAACCATCTCCTAGACCTAATATGGGAAGTACCCTTAGGGGGAAGAAATCTCATTTCTTCTAGGCATCTAGAAATCTTTTATGTTCTTGCTCATTTACCCATATATTTTAATGCTATTTTCCCTCTCCCCTTTACTTTAATGTCATCCCTTTTAATTTTTGCTAATCCCCACTCCCCTCTATTTATTGCACTTTTATTTTCCCTTGTTATATATATATATATATATATTATCTCATCACTTAAGAAATGCTTTAGCTAGACGAGCAATTGTAGCTGCAAACACAGATATATGGATAGAATCCCTACCTAGTGATTTCGATGATGTTTTCCAATCGGATTTATTTCAATAAAATTTACTTCTTTCTCAAAAAGAAAAAGATTTTCTATCCCTTTTAAATAGACTTTAAACCTAGAGTAAAGCACAATATGGGAATGTTGTCTTAAGGATTGTTAATGGCTTAAAACTCACATCTCTTTTTGACAAAGCACCCATAAGGCTTGAAATAGATTAAAGTTTATTTAGGAGGGATCTCTAAAAAACCTTTTTAATGAACCTTTACTTTTATTGTCATTTAAATTCAAACCCTTTGCTTTTATGGTCATTTAAATTTCAGCACTTTACATTTACTTTTAATTTAAATTTCCTAGCAACTTTATTTTCTTATCTTTAAATTTATAGCACTTATACTATTGTTGCTCTTTACCTTTTCTCACCAATAATGTTGCCATAAATATTGATTTCTTGGGTAAACAAATTCCTTTAGTATGCTTTTCTAAGGAAATGATTTTTCAAAACAAAAATGTTTTATTCCCCTTTTCCCAAAAGTTGGTTTCAAAAATTAAGTCTTTTCTACAAAAATCCTCTAAACTTTTTTAAAATGTTCTTTCAAAGATATATTTTTTCTTTCCTTTTGGGGGATTCAGCGAAACAGTACGTTTTGAGGAAGAAGCCGCTAGGATTTAGTTTGCTCACGCCGTCAATAGAGAGTTCTAGGTTCTTTCTTTATGAGCTCACACTAATGATAGAGAGTTTCAGGTTCTTTCTTTGTGATTACTTCGGTTGCTCATTTGATCTGTTTGGTTACTTGGAAAACCAGAAAACCAAAAAAACAAAACAAGACAAAAACAAAAACAAACAAAAAAAAAAAACAAAAATTTTGAAATATAAAAGGTTGCCCAGAGGATCTGAGTTTTCTTTGGGGTTTGTTGAAGATCTATGGTTTGATGATTTTGGTTGGAATTTATGAGTTTTGGTCTGATGATTGAGTTTTCTCTAGGGGTTTGTTGAGGATTTGTGGTCTAGAATTTATGGATTTTAGTTTGATGATTGAGTTTTGTTTTGTTGTTAATGTTGGATGATTTAGATGTTTTGTTGTTGATTTGGTTGGGTTTTGATTTACTGGTTTTGGAGATATGTTTGGGATGAAATTCTATGTATTTAGTTGAATTTGTGTTTTGAGAAATGTTGGAGAAGAAATTAAGTACTATGTTCTTCATTCTTGTGATCTGGGATTATATTCTTGTAATATGGGTTTAAGTTCTTGTTTATTCATGTTCTTCAACATGATTTGAATTTGTGTTTTTACGTTTTCAATTTTGTTTTTCTGTTTTTTAATTTTGCTAAAATTGATAAATTTTTTTTTTTTTAAAATAAGATGCTAACGTGTTATTTTTTAATATTATTTAAATAGCCATATCAACATTTCCTGTGCCACCTATGCCTCCATCTGCATGTAAGAGGTTTCTGTTAGTAGGTTGACGGCACGGACCAAAATAGAATCGATTTTCTTTTTTTAGGGACTATATTAGTAACAAAATCAATATTGGGACCAAAATAAAAATTGATCCAAAATATAGGAACCAAAAGTGCATTTTTGCCCAAAAAAAAAAAAAAAAGGAGCTTCATTGAACCAAGTACAAATTGCCATACCAATCCTAAATTTACATTGTACACACACTTGCATACATCCACTAGTTTACTATTAAATTGATAAATTCAATGAATTATTTTAAAAATAAATTTAAATAAATAAATAAATAAATAAATAATAAAACAACTACAAATTTAAACATTGAGGATTAAAAATCCAGAAGGATTTTTCTACCCAATTCATATGGCCATGCGAAACACTGGATTTGGATCATTTTATTCAACCTATTGTTCTCTATGTCCATATAAATTCATAGCAACTACAATTAGAAGGTACGTGCACGTTTTGATACATAAAAATAAACAAAAACCATAGCAAAGAAACTTAATCCAAATTTTAAATAATCATCACTGTTCATCACTATCCATAGGGAAACTAATCTTTAATTTTGACACCAGTATTCTACTAATGAATAAAACATTAATCAAATTTGAAGACAGTAAACTGTTTCCAGTGAATATTGTTATAGAATAAGATTAGGAATTTTGAACTACATTAGAACAAAAGAATATTTCTATTTCAAATATTATTAGAGAACAATATTCAACAGACTGCTATAATTAAATTGAGGGAAAATAATGTCAATAGATATCAAAAATTAATTAAAAAGAAGGGTTTTTCTGTTCTAAAAGATGAAAAAGGATTAATGGATTATGATGTTTACAGACAATATGGGGTAGTCAGCAGCGGAGGTCAAAAACAGACTAAGCAAGCTTACATCAGGTGGCAATGTTAGTTTACTCGCATTCCGTAAGCAATATAAATAGCTCCTCATCAGTAATTGCACCCATCTCCATTGCTCTTTCCAGTACACTAAGCCCTCCACCATCTTTAATTGATGGACGTGCACCTCTGCATGACTTATACGTTAGGAGTTATAAAAGAATCTGACCAACAGAAAAAATATTAAAAATAATTAAATATATTAATATATAGAGAGAGTGCGGTGCGGTGAAGTTTGTGTGGTTTTCTTATTATAAAACCGCAAACCACACTGCACCATGCAGTGTGGTGCAGTGCGGTGCACTATTATTTGCGGTGCAGTACGGTTATGTCATTTTGCAAGCGGTTTTGGTGCGTTTTTACAGTTTATGCGGTTTGGTGAATACCCCTAATGTGCATGATTGCTTTCCATTTTAAACTTCAATTATTCTATAAAGAAAGTAAAATGAAAACATCGTAAGTATTGATTGGTGGAACATAGAGTGGTACACAAAAAGTTGACATAGAGGATTTGGACTCATTTTCAGAACCCACTACTTATACAAAACTACAAATGTATTAATTGGCCGCAACAAAAAAAATTGCCTAATTTTGACTTTTGACAAAAGTAGCTCTTTGTAAACTATTTTTAAATGCATATAACATTATTTTTTTAAACTACTGAAAGCTCAAAATTGTGTGAAAACATAAGAGCTGTTTAGACCCCAAAATTAAAACTTATGGCTCAGTTGATTTTACTCTAACTTAAATTAAGTGCTGGATAGAGTAAATGCGAGTGAACAAACAATAAAACTACTCTAAGCCATATTCATCAAATCACAGCAATAAAATGAAAGCTAAAAGAGTAGGGAAGAAGAATGCAAACACAAGATAACAAGCCAATGTGTTATCAAAAAGGAAACCGAAGTACTCGGCGAAAAAGCCCTCCGTCGCCCTCCAAGCAGTAAATCGATCCACTAGAGAATAAGTTGGAGTACACGAATAACAAAAGACCCTCCAAGTCTAGTCTACCCCATTTACTCGAGCCCTTCAAACTCCTGCTACCAACTGACTTCGCCAAGCCATGTCTTCTTTAGCTCTCCGGATCATGCAATTCAGCCCGATTGCATCCACCAAACAGATGACTTCTTCCAATGCTTCACAATAGAACCAAAACCTCACTTTACACTCAGAATGTGTGTGGTAAGTGTTTGGGCTATCAACCTCTCAAGGATTTGGAAATAGAGAGGTAGGAGTTGAGAAAAACCACAATAGATTGTATAGAGAATTGTGGGTATGACAATCTCTCACTCTCAAAGGTTTTGTGGTTAGGGTTTTCTCTCTGAAAAGCACTCCTCAACATATGTGGGTAATGTGGGTATATATAGTGTGGATAGAGACAGAGTGTATCAGATATGACAAAATAGTAAAACAAAATGTTTCGCGGGTATCTCGCGAGAATGCCTTACCTGCAAGACACTCGCAAAAACCAGTTGTCATGACTCTTTGCATTCCAGTCATGTGCTGAGCGCATGTTTCACTTCGCGGGAAGGCTACTCGTGAGCTACTCGCAAAAACTTCTTTGGTCTTCAATTGCCTTGAGTCTTTACACTCTCTCTCACACACAACTCTTACAAAGAAATCTCACATAAAATACAGGGTACATAAGATTGAACAAACTTACAATCAAATTTAACAGGAAATTAAAGCCAACACAAAATAGTTGTAAATCACAACTTTACAACTACGTATTAAAAAGTGTCGAAATTTTCAAATTAAAGAGAAGATTTTTGCATTGTTTATGTTGACCTGAACAAGCACATGCCCATTTTAGAAAAGTCCCGGTAGAAAGTGTGTGTTGAAAACGTGAAAAAATATTATCTTTTCTTAAAAGGATTAATTTTATGAATCAGATTAAATTTTGCAAATTTAATGGTATACATATTTAAAATTTTAAATAACCTAACAATGTGTATGCCGTTAGATAAACAAGGAAAAAAAATTCACTATGCAATGGGCGAAATGGAGAGAATATATAAAGCATAATTTTATATAAAATTTTTGAAATAGCAAAAATACCATAAAAACTTCAAATCTTATTTTAGTTAGAATCCCTTATTTTAATGGTCTCAATGCTCCTTTTTCATTCTCCAACAACACACACACATATATGATGCCCGCCCTTTAGGGCTGTAAACAAGTCGACCTTTGTCGAATAGTGCATGTTCAAGTTTGGCTCATCAGGAAAAATAAAAAACTTGAACTTGGCTTGAGCTGGTGACAAGCTTAAAAATAGTGTTTGAGCTTGAGCTTGTGGGAAAGCCAAAAAGTTTGAGCTTGGCTTGGCTTGGCTTGGCTTGATTAATTAGTCAAGACAAACTCAAACTTAATATCAAGCTCAAACTCGAGCTCATGTCAAGTTTTTGAGCTTGAGATCTAAAAAAAATTACATTATTAAATGCTTATGATAGGCTAAAAAAGAATTGACCCCTTGTGATAAATTAACCAATTAATTTAGCCAAGTGAATTAATTAAGTTGATTAACATGCAAACGCGTGGTAGCACAAATAGATTACTAATAAACTAATTATGCAGCAGAAAATAAATAACACGGTGATTTGTTTACGAATGGGAAAAACCTGACGGCAAAAACCCCACCGGGTGATTTTCAAGTCACCACTCCCGAAATTCCACTATTATCACAACAAGCGGTTATAAGTAAAGGAATCCTAGTACTTTATACCAGCCTACAGTTGAACCCTTACCCCAATACCCAATTGGACTTGTTCTGTAGTGACAATTTCCCTTTTTAATGCACGGCTCCCAAGTACGTGACTAACCAATACGCAGATCCTAGTACGCGACTTTAATCACCAACTATAGAGAGATTTGTTGGCTGCAAAATTTTTCAGTTCATCCACGACGAAGATCAAGAAAATGTTTGGTCACAAAACCCAAAGGTGCACATACACAACAACTTCTTCAGAAGAGATGAACTAGGGATAAACTTTTTCTCTAGTCACAAATTGCTTGAACAAACTTTGCTCAATGCTTGTGTAACTTGTGTAATCTTTGACGGCCCTTAAAACAATCATTTTATATGTCTAGGGTTAGGAGAAAATAAGGCCCAAAGACACATTCACAGATCCCAAGAAATCAGATCAGAAATTCTAATTTTGTAAACCTCGATAGATAGATGCTGTCGAGCACACGGGCTAAACAGCTTCCTTAAACCTTGACACATGCTAACTGTTGAGCTTTAGTAACTTTGCACTTTCAGTTTGTTTTCTTGGAGAGACTTGAAGGCTTCAACACTTGATCTTGAAACATAGTTTCTTGAAGTATTTCAACACATCTTAGATCTATCCAAATACAAGTAAAGTGCGTTTTGTCAAAGAATTAGCCAATTACATAAAATCATGACATATGTTCTTAACATGTGAACCACATATGTCCTAATAGCTTAAATCTCTAAAATTAAGAAAAAAAAGAAAAGAAAATAGTATACTAATTTTATTATACATCTAGTCCTACTTATGATTAGCTATTATTCAAATTAATAATTTATATAATTAAATTCATTCATTCATCATTCCTTGTCTACAGCTTCAGCAATTGTTTAAAATACAATTTTTACATTCACGTTAAATGGTGAAAGACTAGAAAAATACTTGTTTGTAATTATTATGAATGAGAAAATACTAACATGTTTCATAACTTTACTTTAGATGATTGATAGGGAAGATCATATATGGCCTACTTAATTATTTCTTTATTTTTAAATGTAACTATAGTCTAAAGTGGTCTTGATCAGTTTAAAGGGTAGGAAAAAATTATGGTAATGTAGGTAGTAGTCTCATGTTGACCATGTCATTATTAAGATATATGTAATGAGTATATTTAGCTAACATATATAAACTTATAAATGAGTTTATGCTTGAATTGTTGTGTGTCAAGCCTAATAGCTCACGAGCTTATTCGTGAACAAATTTTGTTTGTTTAGGCTCAGCTTGTTTATTAAACGAGCCTAAAACTAAGGCTTAAACTTGGCTTATTTATAAATAAACAAATATGAACTTTTATCAAGCCGAGCTCGAGTTGTTCATGATCAGCTTGGTTCATTTACAGCCCTATGCCCTTCTCTTATAACATATACAGGTCCTACAACAAATATGTGGAGTCCACTAAATCTGAGAGAACTTATTTCATGAGATTGAGAGTGACTCTAGAACCACACTCTTTTTTGTAAATGTTTTATGTAGTAGACTATAAATAATTGTCGTTTGCTTTTATACAATGCCATCACTTTTTCTCTACCACTCAATCTGTTACGTTAGACTTCGTGACAGAATTATGACACACAAATTCTCTGTCCTCAATATTTTCTAGGCGCAAATACATTTTTCGTCCCTATATTTTGCCCCAATTACCATTTTGCTATCTACATTTTATTTTTACCATATTTAGAAAAATGCTGTTCATTTTAGTCCTTTCCGTCAGTACCCTAACAACAATATCTACATGGCTAATGGAGTGCACTATTGGCACTCAGAACGTCTACGTGGCCATTAAAATAATATTAAAAATGGCACATCAACAACCAATTAATTTTTTTTTAATTTATCAATTTTAACAAATTCAAAAAAACAAAAAACAAAATTAAAATCCAAAAAATACATCAATTTAGATCTGTGTTCATCTTCAACAACAACACTAAAGAATACAAACCCAGATTTTAGACATAACAACACACGCCCAGATTTTCTCACATTTTCTTGCCCTTTCTTGTCAACCAAACATAAGAACATAAATACAAACACAAACCGATCTCCAGCAAGAATACAAACACAAAACCAGCAGCAGATCTTCTCAGATTTTTTCAAATCCAAAAAACCAGATTTTCTCAAACCACAAAACCCAGATATACAAAATCACAACTCAAACCTAGATTTTCTCATCTTTCCGAGAAACCAACACAAAATCATCTTAAACCAAACACAAACTGATCTTCAGCAAGAACACAAACATAAACCTAACAGCAGATCTAGAGCAAACCCACAAATATCAAACCTAGAAAACAAATTAACTCATAAATTTCAGAACTATAAAAATTTGAAACAAACAAAGACCATTAGAGCAAAATCCCTTCAAACCCAACCGATCCTTGCAACTTCCTAATACAAACAAACCCATATGAAACTGAGAAACCATACCCATATAAAACTAAAACCATGACCGAAGATCTAAGATTTTGAACTTGAGGAGCCGAGTCTTTGAGTGGAGGTGTCGAAGTCTTCGATTTCGGTGTGGTTGGCCGCCTTCACTGGTCCATAAAGCTCCATTGTTGAAGTGAGCCCGAGTTTGAGATTCGATCTAGACGAAGTCCCATTCTCAAGCACTCAATCAGTTAAGGAAAAGAGAAAGATCAAAGACCCATAAATCCATAAACCCGAACCAACCACCAAAAAGCAAACCCAAAAAACTAAAATTCCATAAATGAAAATCAACTTCTGTGGGAGAAAGAGAGAGAGAGAACATATGAATGTTCTTTGGGAAGAACTTAGTCTTCCAAAAAATCTAATTAAAACCTGCATGCGGCATCCAACCCATCTATTAATGCTTGGCAATTGGGAATTGGGAGATTTACCCGCGCATGGCAGCCATGTGTTTAAATTTTGTTTATTTATTTTAGGTGTGTTAATATTGATTAATATTGTGGTTGTAAATCATTTTGGTATTTTGTTCATATTTGGTTATTTTGAGTTTGTTAACGTTTGGGTATGTGCTGGGTTTACTGATGATATTGAATTGGCTTTGTGTTCTTGTTGTTCCTGTTTAAGTTAAATTCAGATTTTAATTCATGTTACTTTTAATTTTTAATTCTATTTTTAATTTTTTTAAATTGAGAAATTTTTCCTTTAATTATATGTTGGTCAATCATTTGCTTCATTGGTTTCAATGGTNTTTCAGGATAGGGACTAAAAGCGGTAAAAATAAAATTTAGGGACTAAAATAGAAATCTCCTAAAAATGTAGGGACTAAAATGTGCTTTTCGCCAAAATAAAATAAGGGGTTATACAAATATATTGGGATTTGACAAGTTCTGATACACGGGATTTGACAAGTTGAGTGGGCTCTCCTTGAGTATTTTCTCACATTAGAAGATGTGGACCTTTTGTTTCTTTGGCTCATCCTTTCAAGAATTATCATCTTTCCCATAAAGATAAGGACTCTTTGTTTACTACTGTACTCACTAAATAAGCACCAGTTAATATTAATTAATATAGATATAAAAGTAGAGATCTCATGTTAGAGAGGGTGAAGTTGTGTCATGTGGAGTATTCTTTGAAGTTCTCTTTATTTAGGGTTTTAAATTAACAAAGTTTGCATTTATATCAAAGTATTATTTCATTAAATTAGCTAATAGAGTAAATGCTTATATTAATTATCTATAGTTGTGCATTAATTATTTATATCAAATGAATTTATATGATTATTTTTATAAATTCTATCTAAGAGATAATTTTTAGTTGGAATAATAATAATAAATTTAGAATATGACATTCTTACTCATGTTTACTTGCTTTGACAACAATTGACACAAGAGCCATAAAAAAATTAAATATTTGTGAATTCACTACAATAAATCTTAGTCTTTTAAATTTTCTAACTCCTTTCAGTCACATGTAATATATGTGTGTGTGTGTGTGTGTGTGTGTGTGTGTGTTTTAATATAATTTTTCTACATTTATATGAAAAACAATAATTAAAGGATATATGCATTTTTTTAGTAGGCATGAAACATGCTTGTCTATATTAACCCCTATATCATGAAATTTTCAATTTTTGAACACACGCACACAAATATATAGTATGATTTCAATTTTGTCTATAAAATAACTAAATATTACAATTTTTTACAAGGAAATTTATTCAAAATATTTTTTATACGTCGATAGTTTGGGGATATGAATCATGAATATCTTTATTGGAAATTGAAGCTTTGCATAAAACTAAAAAAATAAAAATTTCAAAACACAGCAGCACCTAAATTTGGCTGCCTCACAATAGAGGACAAACATAATAGCATCCCAAATTACAACGAAGAATGATGTTGATATGAGATTCAGGATATGTTCAAAATTTTCTAAACCCATTGTTTTAGAACTTAAAATCCCAACTATGTGTTTGACAAAGCTCAAACTCATGACAATTTTTTTTTTTTTGGTGGTGAGAATCAAGTTATCAGCGACAACCATGACAAAATTAGGTCAGCCAGCAATTGGAGGCCTAGCTGAAACAAATCCCCTAATATCATATATTTCCTTTCCTACGAAATGACATTGGTGTGGGTTTCAATTAACTCAACTGGTAAAGTCTCTAATGGTGGAATAAAAGATCTAGGGTTCAATCCCCGACAATGCCAAAAACTGATTGGGGTCTTGGTTCGATGATAAAGAGTTATGAACTGTGTCAAAAACTGTGTTCCCCTTTTATGAGTTGTCATGAGAATCTAATGAAAATATTGCAATTATACTTTTAAAAGTTTTGTAATTGAACTTTCAAATCATTTATAAAATGACGGTCAATACTCCTTTTTGTTTTGATGAAAAGCAATTGCTTAAAAACTGCAAAGATAAACATTTAACAAGGGCACCCACATATCCACTGTGGTTTCATCCCTTTTTACCATATGTTAAATTTAATAGCCCCAAAACTTCTTAAAATAAAATTAAAAAAAGGCCATAAATCTTTAAAATGACCAAAGCACCCCTCAAAACCTTTAAACGGCCAAAAATACCTATGAAACCTCTAAATTGCCAAAATAATTCAAAACCTCTAAAATGACCAAAATCTCTCAAAATCTCTAAAATGACCAAAAATAACTCGAAAGTTGTAAACGACTAAAAATTTTCCTAAATTATTTGAAATTAGAAAAAATATAACTTATTGGTCATTCTAGAGGTTTTAAGGCTATTTTCGTCATTCTAGATATTTTGGGGTATTTTGGTCGTTTTTAAGATTTGGGGGTATTTTAGTAATTTTAGAGGCTTCAAGAAATTTTTAGTCATTTTAGAAGTTTTGGGTTATTTTTAGTCATTGTAAAGGTTTTGGCAATATTTTGGGCATCTCAAAGGTTTTAGGGGTGTTTTGGTTAGAGGTTTATGGGTATTTTGGCCCCTTTTTTTTATTTATATATTTCTAGGATATTTTGGCCATTTTAGAAGTTTCGGTGCCATTTTTGGTCATTTTAGAAGTTTTAGGATATTTTTGGTTATTTTAGAGGTTTATAGATTTTTATTTTTTATTTTTATCATTTTAGAGGTTTAGGGGTATTTTGATCATCTTAGAATTTTTTTTTTAAAAGTTATTTTGGTCGTTTTAGAGATTTCTAGATATTT
>NW_027070040.1:0-27191 GCF_002906115.3 Quercus suber
CACATCGCGTTGCTGATCTTCTCATTCTTATCCAACCTCAAGCCTTCATCAAGCTTCCACCTTAAGTTTGAGGGAGGGTGTTAGAGATATATATTAGACATATTAGCCCAATGTAATAGGCCCAAGCCCATTCCTGCTTGTACTAGTAGTCTAGGGTTTAGTCGCCTATATATACTCATGTTAGGGTGCATTGTAACACAAGTTATTGTACTACACTCTTATACAATAAAGATGTAGCGCTTAAGGGATTCCTCCGTAGATGTAGGCCGTCAAGGCTGAGCCACGTAACCTTCGTGTTCTCAGTGTTCCTATTCTATGCTTCACCTTCTGCATCCACTCTAGCATATACAACATAGTATCACACATCGCGTTGCTAATAATAATAATGTTATTTAACAGTATATAACATGTTATAATAATAGGATGGTCCAGTTTATAACTTAAATGATATAATATGTAATATAGCATTTTATATATATTTAGTGATGATTTAGCAAAAATATATATTAAGTGATGTATTTTTATTGATGTAGTGGTTTTTGTTGTATTATTATATTTTGCTATAAACGTTGTTTGGGTTTGTTTGGTTGGCATCCTTTGATGTGTAAATGATATCTTGAATTCAAATCTCTCATATCCCATTCAAACTAGCAAAATTATAAATACATAAAAATAATAAATTTAATAAAATTTTAATTTATGAATGACTCAAAAAGTTTTTAATTTATGACATAAAGTACTTCTTTGGGTCTTTTTATTTTTATTTTTATTTTTTTACTTTAAGAATTTTGTTATATTTAGCTTGGCCATGTACAAAAATTTCCTAGCTCCGCCACTAGTTGTGTACGTGAAACTTCTTAAAAAATTCTAAAAGGAGGGTTGAAAATTTGAAAGCAAACTCTTTTTTCAACCGTGAATCTCAATTATAAAATAACAATTATATGGGTTTCAAATATCAATTAATATTTATATCGTAAAACTAAACAATAGATTTATTTAACACAAGCAGAGCGTAAGAGTCAAGAGTGTACAAGTTCTCCACGAGAACTAGTAGCCATTAATCATTATATATATCCTAGCAATCGCTAGCTTAATATTTGCAATTCTCTTAATATTTCCAATATAGCTTTTGAACTCAGAGCAGAGGAAGGTAGCCATGGGAGAAGTGGTAGAATTAAAAAGTAGTCATGTCACAACTTCACCTTCAGATACCAATACTGAAGCAGAGGCAATGCAAATGATAACCATTCACTACAACAAAAAAATGTTTATTACAACAACTAAAATCATTGCAATAACATCGAAGTCATTACAATAGTTTATGTGAAGTGTTGCAATAAAATTTGAGGTAATAAGTTTGTGCTACAAAAAAATTTTGTTGCAATAAATCTTGAATATTTTAATGAAAATTTTGATGTAATAATATATTTGTTATTGCAATAAACAGTTTTTTACTTTGAATATCTTGTAGCAATAGACTATTATTTCATGAATTTTATTACAATAGATTGTAAAGAATTGACAAAAATAATTTGGGTTCAAATTATTGCAACAGTATATTTATTGTAATAGTTATTTTTTTTTTCATTTTTTTTCTTACAATATATTGCAAAATAATTGGAATTAGATCATTATAATAATACATTCATTGTAGCTTCATGTTTGTTATTGCAATAGATTGTAAAATAATTGATATTTTAGTTATTGCAATGTTAAATTTGTTGCAATAAGCCATCTCTTTGAAATTTCTATTGTATATATTGCAAAATATATAATTGATATCAAGTTATTACAATGGTTTCTTCAATTTAAGTTATTAAAAAAATTTGATTTCTTCAATTTAAGTTATTGCAAAAAAATTTCTAAATTCAATTTAGTATTGAAACCTCTATTGCAACTGAAAATTATAAATTAATACAACTAATTATTATTAATGTAATAATTTACTATTTTTAAGTTACTATTACAACGACTTTTAATTTTTAGATGTGATATTATGTCTAATACCACTATACTAATTTTGTTGTATTAACACTTGATGTAATAGACTTATTTTGATGTAGCGATTATAGATGGGGTTGGGTTCAAGTTAAATTTAGTGTAAATCTAAGTAATGTTATACCACTCAATATTTTTTAATTGGATGCAAATATTGACAAATTTACCGGTAGATTACATTGTCTTCATATATTCTTCATGCTTGTAAAATTTCAAGATGATAAAAAATTAATAGTCATGTCATCAATCAATTGCTAAAATTCAACTTTTTGTAGTTTAAAATAATGCATAAAATATGAGTTTATGGATCAAATGGTAAATAACATCCAATTGATATGAAAATTGGCATGCATGTTAAAAACATATAGAACATGTAATTCAACGGTTTGATTTTCAAAATATTAATTCAATAACAAGTAATTGGGTGGTGTAATATTGCTTAGAGTTACACCAAGTGTGACTCAAAGCAATGTTACACCACTCAATAATTTTGAATTAGATACGAATATTGACAAATTCATCGTTAGAGTACATTATCTTCATATATTATCCATGCTTGCAAAATTTCAAGGTGAACAAAGATTAATAACCATGTCATCAATCAATTGTTAAAATTCAAGTTTTTGTAGTTTAAAATAATGCATAAAATATGAGTTTATGGATTAAATGGCAAATAACATCCAATTGATATGAAAATTGGCATGCATTTTAAAAACATATAGAACATGTAATTCAACAGTTGCATGTTAAAAACATATAGAACATGTTAAATAACATCCAAGTGACATACAAATTGGCAAGCATATGTGTGTTACAACTTTTTCTAATAAAACAAGTGCAATATTTTTTGGATTTAGATCTCTTGCAAATCTACTAAGAGCACTAGCATTGGCAGTGTCAAATTGCCAAATTTCGTATAAGGGTTGAAAATTTGAAAGTAAATTTTTTAACTTTCAATCTCAGTCATCAAATAAGAATTATACAGGCTTCTAATATCAATCCATGATTATTTCCCAAAAATTTTATTAATTCTTTGTTCAAGCTGACCCAATGTTCAAGTTGTATTAATTATGTTAAGTTTTATTATTTTTTTTTAAAATGTTTTTTTAATAATAAACACATACAAGGCGCATGATCTCAATTCATCCTAAAATTGGCGAAAGTTTAACATACAGGTGAATTTGGACACTGTTATATCTCAAGGGACTAAAAGTTTAAATCGATAGTCCAAAGACCGAGTTTGAAATAGACTCTATCAATTTTTGATAAAATAGAGAGAATTATGTTCCTTTCCAAATATGGAAGAGGAAAACAAAAGGCTTATATTTATAGGCCCTTGTATATACTTTTAGAAGTTTCTATCACTATTCTATATATCAAAAAATGTGAGTGAGTGTCTTCTAATTCTCCATTTGATATGATGAAATTTGACCTCTCCATAAAAGTTAAACAATATTGTGGAACTACAAAAATTCTTGTATGTTTCTTCTATATTGTGCTTGTTATATACTTGCTCAATTCATATTTATGTGCAAGATATATCACTTCTAAAGAAACCTAAAAATGTAACAAATCATCCAAATTTGCCATTGTTATGGACCATCATTCAAGAAGCTTTTCTCAACAAAGTTGTGGACAATCTACTTATTTATATTTTTATGAATGCTAGGTATCGTATAATGGAGGAGATGCATTGTTGGTTACATTTGCACAAATCCATGGACCCAGTGGCGGCGCCACATACAGGCCAGGGTGTTCCCAGGAACACCCTGACCTAAAAAAAATGGGAACACCCTGACCTGAAAAAAAAAAAAAATTAAAAATTATATTTAATCCATATTAGGAACACCCTCAAATTTAAAAAAAAAAAAAAATATATATATATATATATATCTGTTCTACTTTCAACTTTTAAGCCAAAAAAAAAAAAAAACCAAATCTCATTACAGTCTATACAGAGCAAAATCAAACCAAACCCCATTACCCAATACAGCAATACAGAGGTGTTTATAAAAAAAAAAAAAAAAAAAAAAAAAAAAAACCCAATATAGAGCAAACTAAACCCCAGAGCAAACCAAACCCACGGTGAGACGGTCATGTCGCTCGCAGGCGCAGCTCGTTCCGTTGCTTGTCGTCCTCGTCTAGTTGTCGTTGCTTGCAGGCACAGCTTTCTCTGTCGCTCGTCGTCCTCGTNAAAAAAAAAAGCAAATCTAGTACACATAAAAAGAAAGGTCCATCTAATCCTTATTTTTTATTTATTTAAATTATATTACTAAACATTAAAAATAAAATAAAATAAAAACCGCAACTTAGTACACCTAAAAAATGTCTATTATAAAATTTTATTCAACTACTTTAGTGTTGAAATAAAGACAAAAACACTAGTTTGGCTCCTACATTTTGGGGTCATAGTCAATTTGGTCTCTACATTTTGGTAGTAGTCAAATTAGTTCCTGTTATTTTCAACTTACAATCAAATTGGTCCTTACCGTTAACTTACTAATGGTAAAACTAGTAAACAAATAAAAATAAAAGTAGAGGTCATGAGGGTTTTAATGTAATGAACTGATGAAAACGCTAGCCATATCTACACTTATACCTTAAGATAACTAGTTAATCATTTATGTATGGGGCAAGGCCCTAAGCCCAGTGGGCCTTAGGCTCTGGCCTTGTGGTACGGACCATAACCCTAACCCCTTATGTGGGGCATGGCCCTAGGCCCATTGGGCTTGGGCCCCAGCCTTGTGGCACAATACTTGACCCTCTCCTCAGTGGACCTGTGACCCTGACCTGGGCACACTTTGAGGCCCAATTTGAACCTAAAAACCAAAATGAGACCATTCTGTCTTGAATGTCAAAAGCTAGTCCTTCCCGATCAACTCTAACTTCAACTCTAACTTGGTCGGGAGTGTTATTGCTCGGAGGTATAAGGTCTTAGCGGCCCGGTATTGCCTTAGGGAATATCGCTGCTGAATAGCCTTTTGGAGGCAATAACTAGTCCCAATGCCATTACCACTGTTCCTAACAGAACATCCACTTAGGATTGATGGAATTAGACCCTCATTCACACGAGTGAGATCAGGGAGTAATCATAACACCTCTATTTATCTCAAGCTATAAATAAGAGAATAGAGTGAGGAGTGGAGGTTGGCAATTCTAGAGAGAACAGAGAGAAAGGAGAAACTATATCAAGAGAAAAGGGAGCAACTTTGTAAGGAAAAAGAGAAGGATTTGTAGAACAAGAGTGTGCAACAAGGTCTCCAAGTATAAGACTACCCATAGTAGGAAACTCAAAGCCCACAATATAAATAGATTGTGAGCCCAAGTATAGGTAGAGCCTGTTAACCTTATATTGGGTGCCTATAATTGGCGTCGTCTGTGGGGATCTCCTACGTAGTCGTGGTTCTGGTAGGAATCACGCGAGGAAAATGTCTGAAGGTCGGTCTGGGAGTTATGCTGAAAGTGGTTCTAGGAAATCTTCTCGAGGATCTACTTGGCGGGAAAGAAGGCAAAAGAGGCGTGAAGATAGGGAGTATAAGCAGGAGGAAGAGCGGTCCAACCTTGGAGAAGGATCGTATCAAACACACCAGACAATATCAGGCGCTTCGTGGCGCGAACGCTTATGTAGGAACTTGACAGGAACTTGAACATTTATGTAGGTTGGTGAGAGATTTGGAGTTGGAAGCAAGAGGTAGGTGTCGGAGAAGAGACCATGAGGAGCGTGTGGAAGGGTTGGCTAGTGTGGGAGGTCACCATGGAGTGGGATCCCACTAGTCTAGTTCCCATCGACACCGGGACCGTTCATGGGAGTACGCAAACTAGGACTCGATTTCTCTAGAAGGACGATGACCCCAGAATGCTGTTATGGACGCCATGAGCCAAGAATTACACAGAGTTGCTCGATCACCGTTCTCAAGGGACGCCGAACAGGCCCCTATGCTAAGTAGATTTACGTGGTTTCTGTTCAATTCTTATGACGAGAAAACCGACCGAGTAGAGCACATAAGCCATTATATCCAGATGATGTCTTGCACACTAATAACGATGTGCTAATGTGTAAGGTGTTTCCTTTGAGTCTCGGCCCCACTACTTTGAGATGGTTCAATGGGTTAAGGAAATGCTCAATTCACAATTTTGCCGAGCTGATTCAGGAGTTCGGTGTCTAGTTTATGACCTACAACCGGGTGCCACAACTAGTGGACGCGCTGTTATCAATGAAAATGGGAGCTGAGAAAACCCTTCGTAGCTACACTAGCCAGTATTAGGAGCTTTACAACGAGATTGGCGAGGGCAACGAAAAAATCGTAGTGAGTACCTTTCGACTGGGATTGCTTGAGGATTCTAAACTGTGAGAGTCACTGACAAGGAGGCCTCCCAAGGATATGAGGCAGTTGATGAGGCATATTGAAGAATATAAATGGTTAGAGGATTACAAGCAATAGAACAAAGGTAAGGCTCCAATCATAAGTCATCCACGGCAAGTGGGTTTTTAGTCAAGGCCTTGGAAGAATTTGAGAATTCAGGAGTTGGGTGCACAGATGGGGGAAGTGAATGTGACATTCAAGGAGTCGGTGCACAAGACTGTGGATCGGATCAAGAATGAGCTGTACTTTTGGTGGCCAAACAAGATGGGAGGTAACCCGTCGAAGAGAAATTAGAACATGTATTGTAGTTATCATAGAGACAAAGGGCGTACCACCGAACAATGTAGAGTATTAAAAGATCATTTAGGGCAATTGGTGAAGGCGGGGTACTTGAAAAAGTTCATGATGGACCCAAGGAATCAAGAAGCTGGGCAAGGTACTCGACCTTGGGGGAATCCTCTCCCACCCCCATTGGGAGTGATAGAGGTCATCCACGCAACTTCAAGGGGTACCCTAATGTCCAAGAGGAGAGGGGTATTGGCTATTGCGCTGGTAGAATATTGTTAGGGCGAGCAACCTTTCGAGAAGAAGATGAAGTTCATTCGGGAGCCCATTGCTTTCAATGATGATGATCTATAAGGAATGATTCAGCTACATGACGATGCTTTGGTGGTTACAGCCTGGATAAGTGGTTTTATAGTGAAGAGGGTTTTGATAGATCAGGGAGGTGGTGTCAAAGTGATGTACCCTGACTTGTTTAGTGGGCTTGGTCTAAAGAATGAAGATCTCTCCAAGTATGATATGGCCCTAATCAGGTAGAACGGCCGGAAGGTGATCCCAGAGGGGCAGATTTCGCTTCCTGTGAATATGGAAGGTAAGGAAGTAATGGTGACATTTATAGTGGTCGCTTCATTTTCTCCATATACAGCGATCCTAGGAAGGCCATGGATTCATGCAATTGGGGCAGTTTCATCCACCTTATATATGAAGGTTAAATTCCGCACCGAGCAAGGTATTGTTGTACTAAGGGGAAACCAGTAAGTGGCCAGGCAGTGTTTGGTGGCCACTATTAACCGGGAGATCAAGTAGAAGGAACTAGCCGAGGAGGTTCCCTTATAGAAATCACAAGAGCCCCAGGGGGAAATAGATGCTAGTTGTGTTGAGGACTAGGTAAGGGTAAGAATGCTACTAGATAACGATAGGAGTTTTCAGATAGAAGCAAGTATGAAGTACGAAGATAGGGTGGAGATGTTGTTGTTTCTTGTACAAAATGTAGATGTATTTGCATGGAACCCGTATGAAGTGCTTAGCGTGGACCCCGAATTCATAATTTACAAGCTTCACATGAACCCACTGTTTCCTCCCAAGAAGCAGAAACTGAAGAGATCGGCTAAGGAGCACATTAAAGCTATCAGGCAAGAGGCCAAGAAGTTGAAGGAGGCCAGGGCAATAAAGGAGATATTCTTTCTGGAGTAGCTTGCGAATACCATGGTGGTAAAAAAGAAGAACGGCAAATGAAGGTTTTGTGTTAACTTTAATGACTTGAACCAAGAGTACCCAAAGAACCCATTTCCGATGCTGAAGATCGATCAATTGGTAGATGCCACGTATGGGCACCTGAGGATGAGCTTTCTGGATGTTTTTCAGGGTTATCATCAGATTGCCCTAGCCGCCGATAATCAGGAGAAGATAGCGTTCATTTCCCCCGATGCCAATTACCACTATACCGTGATGCCTTTCGGGCTAAAGAATACCAGGGCCACTTATCAACGAATGATGACGAGGATGTTCAGGGATAAGATTAGGCGTACGATTAAGGTATACATTGACGATATGGTGGTTAAAAGCAAACAGGAGGCACAATATATTGACAATCTTGAAGAAGTGTTTGAAGTGCTTCGACAACATAAGCTGTGCCTCAATGCTAACAAGTGTGCTTTCAGAGTGGGGGCTAGTAAGTTCCTGGGATATTTGATCACTAACTAAGGAATAGAAGTCAACCCTGATTAGATTGAAGCTGTGAAGCGCCTCAAGCTACTGAGTAATCCAAAGGAAGTACAAGTACTGACTAGCATGTTAGCTGCCCTTAATCGGTTTATTTCCAAGTTTGCTGATTGGTGCTGTTTGTTTTACCAACATTTGAAAAAGTGGAAGGGATTCTAGTGGAGCGAGGAGTGTGGAAGGGCTTTTCAGGACCTGAAGGAGTATTTAGTATGGGCACCTATATTGACAGCCCCAAAGCCCGGTGAAGACTTATTTATGTATCTCTCGATGTCTAAGCATGCTGTGAGTGCCATGCTATTGAGGGATCAGGGAGCACAACAACCAATATACTATGTCAGTAAAACTTTGGTCGATGCCAAGACGAGATATTTTCCTCTGGAGAAGTTGGTGTTAGCACTAGTTCATGCTACTAGGAAACAACCCCATTATTTTCAAGCTTATACTATCTATGTATTAACCGAGTATCCCCTACAGTTGTTGTTGAAGAGATCTGATTTCACGGGTAGAATAGCTAAGTGGGGAACTCGGTTGGGCTCTTTTGACATTAGATACAGACCTAGAAGCTCAGTGAAGAGTCAGGTTCTCATTGATTTTGTCACAGAGTTTTCCCCAAGAGGAGGGATGGAGATAGTTTGCCATGTAAAGTCCTCCCATAAAAGGTGTTTGTGGATGGTGTGTCCAACGCATTAGGAGTTGGGGCTGGAATTGTAATCATCACCCCAAATGGAATAAAGCTAGAGCATTCTTTTAGGCTAGGCCTTAAGGCTTCTAACAACGAAGCCGAGTATGAAGCCCTGCTTGCCAGATTAAGAGTTGCTTTGGACCTAGGTGCTAAGGAGGTAGAGATCTACTCGGATTCTTAATTGGTGGTTAATCAAGTGCAGGGGAGCTTTGAGGCTAAGGATCCTTGGATGATGGAGTACTTATGGTTGGTAAAGCAGACTATGGACCACTTTTTGAATGTGAGATTGGTTCAAGTGACTCCACTTTTCCGCTTTCTTTTCATCACTAAGTGACTATTTGGCTACATTGGCGTCATCATTAACCAAGGAGGTGCCTTGATTAATCAAAGTGGAGTTGGTAGCAGAACCGAGTATTAATGCAGGGGTAGGTGTTTCACTGATAACAACGGCTGAACCATGTTGGATGGATCTGATCATTGACTTTTTAGCCAAGGATCGAGTGCCAGCTAATGAAAAGGAAGCGAAAAAGGTACGTCGGGTAGCTGCTCGGGATTGGTTGTTAGCTGATCGTAAGCTGTATCAGAGTTCTTTTGAGTGGCCTTACCTACAACCTTTACACCCCAGCAAGATTAAAGAACTCCTGACAGAGCTTCATGAGGGGGTGTGCGGCAGTCATGTGTGGGGACGTTCATTAGCTCACCGAGCAATGATTCAGGGATTTTAGTGGCCACGAATGCAAAAGGATGCCATCGAGTATGCATGGAAGTGTGAGCAATGCCAAAAGCACTCCCTGATGATCCACCAGCCAATAGGGAGCCTAAATCCTATCAGCAGCCTGTGGCCCTTTGCGCAGTGGGGGCTAGATATTGTTGATCCATTCCCTCGGGCTAAAGGAAACCGAAGGTTTGTTTTAGTAGAAGTGGACTATTTCACTAAATGGGCAGAGGTAAAGGCGTTGGCAAACATCTGGGATGTGGATGTTAAGAAGTTTGTATGGAGAAACATAGTAATGAGGTTCGAGGTACCAGAGTCTCTAGTGTCAGATAATGGGTTGTAGTTTGATAGCAAAGCTTTTCGCAAATTTTGTAACAGCCTCAGCATCAGGAATAGGTACTCTACCCTGGCATATCCACAGAGAAATGGCCAAGCTGAGGCCACCAACAAAGCCATTGTGAACGGGTTAAAGAAAAGATTAGAGGGTGCTAAGGGTTAGTGGGCAGAGGAGTTACCTAATGTTCTGTGGGCATACCGAACAACTCCGAGGAGATCCACCGGAGAGACTCTGTTTTCTCTTACATGTGGAGTGGAAGCAGTCATGCCAGCCGAGATAAATTTATGCAGTGCTCGGGTTTCAAGATTCACCCCTGCCAAGAATGCGGAATTAATGGTGAGACAGTTGAACTTGTTAGAGGAACATCGAGAATTAGTGACCATACGGCTAGCAGAATATCAGCAAAGACTTGCTTGGAGATACAACAAGGACGTAAGGAGAAGGGAGTTTAGTGTAGGAGATTTGGTACTTCAGAAGGTAGTAGGGAACACGTGAGATGTCAATACAGGGAAGTTAGCACCGACCTGGGAGGGACCTTATAGAGTTACCGCCATTGTTGGAGTGAAAGCGTACTATTTGGAAGACTTGGATGAAAGGCCACTTCCTCGGCCATGGAATGCTCACAATTTGAAGAAGTTTTACCACTAATGATCAGTGCGCAGGGGTATGGGTTGAGTATTATGTTATATGTGTGTAATATTAATTAACATGAGGGCAATGTTTATCCATGCAGGTGTATTTGTGCTTACGGTTCTATTATTGTTAACTTATTAACCCCGGTCAGAAAACACGAAGAGAGCTAAGTCTATTTATTCTAAGGGCCGAAACCTGCTCCTAGTTCAATCCTAATAATTGAGTAGGTGGAAACCTTACATCAAACTATTCTAAAGGCTGAAACCTACTCCAGGTTCGATCTTAATGATCGAGCCCTCGGTTCGATCTTAATTACCAAGCAGGTAGAAACCTAACATCAAACTATTCTAAGGGCCGAAACCTACTCCTGGTTCCATCCAAATCATCAACCAAGTGGAAACCTAACATCAAACTACTTTAAGGCTGAAACTTGCTCCTACCGAAACCTGCTCCCGGTTCGATCCTAATCACCAAGCAGGTGGAAACCTTACATCAAACTATTCTAAAGGCCGAAACCTGCTCCCGGTTCAATCCTAATCACTGAGCAGGTGGAAACTTTACATTAAACTATTCTAAGGATCAAAACCTACTCCCGGTTCGATCCTAATTACCGAGCAAGTGAAAACCTTATATCAAACTATTCTAAAGGTTGAAACTTGCTCCCGGTTAGATCCTAATCATCGAGCTCCTGGTTTAATCCTAATCACCGAGCAGGTGGAAATCTTACATCAAACTATCCTAATCACCAAGCAGGTGGAAACCTTACATCAAACTATTCTAAGGGCCAAAACCTACTCCTGATTCAATCCTAATCATTGAGTAGGTGGAAACCTTACATCAAACTATTCTAAGGATCGAAACTTGCTCTTGGTTTGATCCTAATCATTGAGCAAATAGAAAACTTAAATCAAACTATTCTAAAGGCTGAAACATGCTCCTGGTTCCATCCTAATCACCGAGCAAGTGAAAAACTTACATCAAACTATTCTAAGGGCCGAAACTTGCTCCCGGTTCGATCTTAATCACCAAGCAGGTGGAAACCTTACATCAAACTATTATAAGGGCTGAAACCTGCTCCTGGTTCAATCCTAATCACTGAGCAGGTGGAAACCTTACATCAAACTATTATAAGGATCGAATCCTGCTCCCGATTCGATCCTAATCACCGAGCAGGTGGAAACCTTACATCAAACTATTCTAAGAATCGAATCCTGCTCCCAATTCGATCCTAATCACCGAGCAGGTGGAAACCTTATATCAAACTATTCTAAAGGCTAAAACCTGCTCCCGGTTCAATCCTAATCATCGAGCAGGTGGAAACTTTATATCAAATTATTCTAAGGACAAAAACCTATTCCTCGGGCAAGAGGAAACCTTATGGTAAATTGACCTAGCGACAAAAATCCTGTTCTTGGCTTGGCCCAATCACCTAACAGATGGGAACTTAACACCTACTTTCCTTAAGAATGGAAGCCTAGCATTTGTTCTCATTAAATATACAAGCAAGCGTCAAATTTAATCTTTATTGCCGAGTGTGCGCGAGCTTGGTGCTAATTTTCCCTAGACACAGCAAACCTTTTTTAGTTCGGTCCCGGTCACCAACTAGATAAAGATATAGCCTATCTATTTGAAGGCAAGTAAGGGTGGTCTTTATCACTGGTTAGAGATAGGCCTTGATTATGCTACCCGGTCATTAGGGATAAAATAAAATAAAATAATAAGGCATGGCAGGAAAAAATAACTTAGTAACAATATGATGATCATTTATAAATGTAGCTAAGGTAATTTTTTGGTCACTAATCCAATAAAGCAAATAGAAATAAGAGTTAAATCATTGTTCTGTCACCACAACCCGGTTATTATAGGCAAACCAAACAAATGAGAGGAAAAATCAAACACAAGTAAAAAAACAAAGGCAGGCTAAAAATTTGAGTATCAGACTAAAGGATTAATGGGAGGGAGCTGGACTGCGTCCTCGGCTTGCCATTCTAGTGCATCCTCAGTTGGCTGATTGGCGGGAGGTGGCTAGGCTTGGACATCCTCGGCAGTGTTGAGGTTGCTGGTGACCTCGAGATCAATCATCTCCACATGGGTGGAAATCGTGCACACCAACTCCCTCATACTGGGGGTGTCCTTGTTAGTGGGACCAACTTGACTCTAAACGGGGGAAGGAGGAGCCAGGTATGGAATTTTCTTAGGTTTCCTCAATGGGGAATCTTCTGCCATTCCCATTGCTTGCAGGGCTGCCAACCACCCCTCCCTAAACCCATGATGCCGGGCTTGATGGACAACGGGCTCCACAGAGTTTTTGGCATCCACGAAGCCTTCATTGTACCACTTTTCCTTGTAGGCTTCAAGGGCCGCTTTCAGGTCAGTGATCTCACCAACTTAGGCCAAGTTTAGGTTTTCTGCCTTCACCAATTTTAGCTCAGTGCCCCTCAGCTTAACCTCCATCTCGGTTAACCTTTTCTCCACCACCAACTGAGCTTTCTCAACATCTTTGCTTTTCTCCTTTGCTGTGGCCACCACAACATCTTTTAGGGCCTTCTCCTGTTCAGCATCCTCGACAGTCTCCTTTAACCTCTCGTCGATGACATAGATTAGCTACGCGGCCTGGTAACACAACAGTGACAAATATGAAGGTAAAGAGAATATGCATGCATTAAAACAAATGGAAAAGGATGGGTGTTAAGGTTCAAATTTTTGGGCCTTGATTTTACTAGTCCACTCACAAAAATACCCACATAAGCCCACACATTATTTTAAACCCATATAAATATTCCCCATATATATTACCCAAATATTCTCCATGTTATTGGGCCTTCATAAATACTCCATACACAAGCCCATAAATTGCCTTGGGCCCTCACAAATATTACCCATTATATCCCACATATTATCCAACTAAGATTTTTCACAAAAATACTCACCATATTGCTACCATATTGAGCCACGAAATTATACCATCTCTATAAAAAGCCCAAAAGCACTTACCTTGTGGGAAAATCCAAAAAGCCCAACAAAACCCTTTCCAAAGCCCGTTGCTACATGGCACCTCCAAAGCTCGCTATGATCGACATCTTCAAAATCCGCTACGATGCGGCACCTCTAAAGCCCGCTAGGATACGGCATCTCTAAAGCCCGCTATAATGTGGCATCTTTACAAAGGCCGTTGCTACACGGCACCTCTAAAGCCCGCTACGATGCGACACCTCTAAAGCCCGCTACGATGCGACACCTTTAAAGCCCGCTATAATGTGGCATCTTCAAAGCCCACTACGATGCGGTATCTCTAAAGCCCGCTAAGATGCGGCACCTCTAAAGTCCGTTGCTACACGACACTCTTACTAAGCCCATTACGATACGACACTTTTACTAAGTCCGTTGCTACACGGCAATATTTTTACAAAAATCTCAAATCATTTTACAAAACCCAAATACTAATTTGGCACTTATTTTACAAAGCCTAAATAATAATTTGGCACCTATGTTTACAAAGCCCAAGTACTAATTTGGCACCTATATTTTACAAAGCCCAAATACTAATTTGGTACCTACTTTTACAAAGCCCAAATAATAATTTGGCACTTATTTTTACAAAACCCAAATGCTAATTTGGCACTATTTTTACAAAGCCCAAATGATAATTTGACACTATTTTCACAAAGCCCAAATACTTAATTTGGCACTATCATACAAAGCCTAAACATTAATATTTGACACTATTATTAATTTGACACTTATTTTATAAAGCCCAAATGTTATTTTGGCAACTATTTTATAAAGCCCAAATGTTATTTTGGCAACTATTTCATAAAGCTCAAATGCTATTTTGGCACATATTTACAAAATCAAACATTATTTTGACACTTGTTTTACACATACTATATCCCACACTCATGGGAAATATGATTATTCATCTCTCAAGAAATACCTCTCTTACAAGATTCATAAAAGCCCACGAAATATCACCTATGGTAAAACTACTCATTTTGTAGGTGTAACCAAGCCCAAGGAAGCTTAACTACAAAGACCATCTAGACCAGCCCAGCTCACACACAAATTCCAGTAGCTAGAGGTCACATGAGCCAACCAGCCAAAATTTAGCACAATCAAACAGTTGGGACCCCTTCCTATCAAGTCCAAACTTGTCCGATCAGATTAGAAGAGGACACGTGTCCATCAGGGGTTAAACCCTTCCTCTACAAGCTGAAATCCCATCATTTCTCATGTGACATAAAGCTGAAACTGATGTAACAGAAAGCTGGGAAGTTTTAGCCAGCTGTCATTTCTTTCTTCTCCAGCCCATCCAGTCAAGAGCAGCTATGACAAGGCCCTTAAAGCTCCTGAAGCAACATGGAATTAGTTCATTTTCATACTAAAAATGTGTATTCTCTAGTTCATGGACCAAGCACATAAACCCTAAATGGAGAAACTTAGAGAAATGTGGTTTGGAGGACACCAAGGGGATCCCAACAAGGGCTCCAAGGTTGACACCTAGCTTGGGGTAGTCCAATCTGCCCTAAGAAACTCTAAATCTAGCAGCAGCATAACCAAGATCATTAGCCTAAAGCATGCTCTAATCCCATTAGCCAAGGCTAATCAGCATTCAATGCTAAGCTAGAATCCCAACTGTTATTACCCAAAATAGTAAGAACCTTCTGAAAGTTGAGCTTACCACTCTTAGCTAATATCATAAGAATGATTATCTAAGGATTTTCAGGAGATTGAGAAAGATTTAGCAAAGATTATTTGCTAATCACCCCCTAAAAACCCAGATATAAAAGGAACTCTCTATTAATGCTCCAACATCACACAAAAAGATACTCAGACACCAAGATACACTAAGACATACACTAGAAAAAGATTTTTTCTTAACCTCTCTGTTTAAGCTTTCTCCAAGATCTAAAAAAGTCACTGGGTTCTTAGTTTCATGCTTAGAAACTAAGTTCCCCAGCTTCTAGCTCACAGGCACTTCTCATAGCTCTACTCATAAACACTTACTTAACCCAGTAGAAAGCTCCATTAGCTTTGCTATACACTCTCACTCATTACTTATACTACTCACTCATTACCCATACTACTCACAAATGTCTTGGCACCATAATGATCTTGTTGCGCTAGCTGGGATCTCTCTCTTTCCCTTCATCTCACACTAGGTTTTTCTCATTATTTTTTTATTATGGAACCCATGATATTTACTTATTCATTTACTATCAATGGTTATGATGTAATTGTTACTATAGAATTTTTCCCTCATATTGTTGTGTTAGAAGACTCTTCTTTAGAGCTAACGGATGATGAGTCTGAAAGTGTGGATATTTCCCTTAATCTGTGAAATAGCTAACAACTGGAGATTTATCCTATTTTACCTTACTTTACCACTGGGACATTTCACTGCTAAGTTATCTTCTGCAGAAACACTTTACCGCTAGGTTATTTTCTGCAGAAACACTTTACTACTAGGCTACTTCTTACAGTATGCTTTTTAATCATGCTGACGTGCCTGCTGTAGGGATTGTTTATGGGCTACTCTTGTCAATTCTAATCTAGGCCCAAGGCATAAAATACAGTGGATTCCTTGGATCTTCACCAATAGCCTTTGGGCCATGCATTAAGCCCATCGTTGAGTTTCGGTTTAGACCCCCTAACCCAACATAAATCTCATTTGTCGGAAAGGAAACTTTTTTACCCCTGACAACGAGATAGAAAGTTATCACTATGGTGTGCCATTGCAGCCGCTTAGCCAACGATTCTTCAATCCTGCCTAAGAAGAAGTGAACGTCCTCGGGCAATAGGAGGCCTTGCACTAAACTTTGGGCAACCTACCCCCCTTCACCCTGCACCCATGTTCTTACACTAGCAGACATCGGCAAAGGCTCATTATTGAGTTTGAAGGTGGTTTGCTAGCCTGCCTCGGGTCGAGAGGAAGATGCCACGTTGGTCTCGACCTGAGCAGTGGGTCGAGGATCACTAGTCGACTCCCGGATTGTGATCCCGCCGGATACCCGAGGAAGGGTCCTCGAAGGAGCATCCCTTGGAACCCTAGGTAGTTGGTTGGCAGTGCGTTGTCTTTTTCTAGTATGACCGGCAAGAGGAGGGGGAGTCGGATCCTTGCCTTGGGGCTGTTAAGGCTGAGCTGTAGGGCGGGTACTAGGCAAAAACCGGTCAGTGGTCATTGTACACTTGGTCACCATCTTGTCGCCTTGACTGACCTCTGCTTCCAAAGAATTAACCGACTTGGCTGCTGCTGGCTCGACTACTTGAATTGGGGCTTCACACTTTCCAACGGGTACGTGGACTCTGCGGTTTTGGGATACGAGATCAGCTGAGGTATCCCTCATCGGTGCAAGAGACTCTGTGGTAGTATACCGGGGGTTGAAGGCTCGGGCTTCACCAACAGTTAACTGAGGAGAAAGGAGATTGGCATGTCGTACGTCTATGTACGATAGCAATAGGCTGTCCACCAGCAAAGCTTGCCCAAAGGGCTGCTAAGTAGTGTAGATGGGAGTGCAGCCAAGTATGAGGTGCGACGCTTGGAGTTGCACATTTGAATTCACGAATATTTCGGACTGGAGCACGAAGTTCAGATCCCTCACGTGCACTACTCTAATGTCCGGCCTAAACCTTCTCCGTCTGCAGTAAAATAATACAAGAACTGGTTAGTGCCTGTTTAAGCAAAACAATCACAAGAAAACACGAGTAAAAGAATAAAGGTGCTCGATACCGACCAACTTCACACGATGATAGTGGGCAGGGGAGCTCGTCCATAAGCCAGTTGCCGCTCACCCTAACATATTCCCTGGCTGAGTTTCTGTTAGAATCGAGTAGGCATGAAATAAGCCATACCCGTACATCCCTAGCCTTTAAGTAATAGTTAGACTTGAGATTGCCACACAAACTGTACATAAAGTTTATGTCATGGTGGTTTAATTATAACTCGTATATCCGATTTACCTACTGACGCAACTTACGACCCGGTGAAAATTGGAGGGAAGTTAATTAGGACACAAACCATAAAACCTAAGTGTACTAAGTAAAAGAGGGTCCACGGGTAACCTAACCCCTCCCTCTAGGATAGCCATCAAAAGGAAAAACGTTGTGTTGGACCCAGAACGTCGATGGAGAGCAATGTCGCCCTCGTGACAATAAGCCACAACCACATCCCCAAGGATGTTGAAAACCTCTCTAAAGTTAGCTAAAGACGCCTCAATAGATAGAAGACGAGAAAATCCCATTCTTAAACTCTAAAGCAAAGGAAAAAAATTGAAAGAGGAAGGAGTAGAGAAACTTACTGTGGGCTCTAGGAATGGGTGATCTTGATTGAAGGATTTATGCACTGGAGAAGAATGCTTGATATAGAGAAATTTTGAAGACTAGGGAAGCCAAGAGTGATCTAAAGGAGGAACATGGACTATTTATAGGATGGGAGCATTTAATGGAGTAGAGAGGCGAGAAAACCCTTTTAAATTCTTTTTGTAATCCCCACATGCGTAACCTTGGTTCACAAACCATCAGGTTATGATGGTGGTTAATCCTGACAGCTTGGCGTAACACTTTTATTGAGAGCGCATTAATGACCATCCTATCCATTCAGTAACTAACGCTTGAGCTTCCCGAGGGGTCTCTAGCGCTTGTCATCCTTGATTCATTCTCGGTAGCCAGACACAAATCAAGGGGGGGATATTGTACGGGGTAGGGCCCCAAGCCCGGTGGGCCTTGGGCCCTGTCCTTGTGGTATGGACCATAACCCCGACCCCTTGTACGGGACAGGGCCTCAGGCCCATTGGGCTTGGGCCCCAACCTTGTGGCACAATACCTGACCCTCTCCACAGTGGACCCGTGACCTTGACCCGGGCACACTTTGAGGCCAAATTTGAAGCCAAAAACCGAAATAAGACCATTCTGTCTTGAATGTCAAAAGTGAGTCCTTCCCGATCAACTCTAACTTGGTCGGGAGTGTTATTACTTAGAGGTATAAGGTCTCGGCAGCCTGGTATTGCCTTAGGTAATATCGTTGCCGAACAGCCTTTTAGAGGCAGGAATCAATCCCAATGCCATTACCACTATTCCCAATAGAACATCCACTTAGGACTAATGGAATTGGACCCCCACTCACACGAGTGAGATCAGGGAGTAATCATAATACCTCCATTTATCTCGAGCTATAAATAAGAGAATAGAGTGAGGAGTGGGGGTTGGCAATTCTGGAGAGAACAGAGAGAAATGAGCAACTATATCAAGAGAAAAGGAAGCAACTTTGTGAGGAAAAAGAGAAGGATTTGCAGAACAAGAGTGTGCAACTGGGTAGCATAGGATTACCCATAGTAAGAAATCAAAAGCCCACAATATAAATAGATTGTGAGCCCAAGTATAGGTAGAGCCTGTTAACCTTATACTGGGTGCACACAATTTATAAATTCAAGATACACCTAATAAAACCCAAATGTAGGACTCAACAAATGGCCACATAAAACATTCAAACAATTCAATCAAATTTAGGGTATTGTGTTGTGGTGCCCTCAAGTCTTTGTCTAGGAGTAGTGGAAATCCTTTCGACACAATAATGCTTCCATTATTATTATGATTAGTGCCCCATTTAATGATAGGGAGCATCTAATGACTAATTCCCCATCTTTTTCTCTTTAATAAAGTTAAACCATTAAAGTAATAACTTTGAAAAAAAAAAAAGTTGACTAACCCATCCCATTTTCTGTGCATTTGATATTTTGTCTGTATTCGCTTGCTTGTCTCATAGTGTCTTTAAAAAAAAATAAAGTTGAGGCTATTTGCAACTTTAAAATTAAATGGTTAGTTGTTGAGATTTAATAAATTTAGTTGATTTGTAGTCTTGTGTTGTTTTCATAATGCCGCAATAATTTGTACTTTGTAGATTAATATTGAACATATAATGAGATGATATATTCAACTTATATTTGATTTGTAGATTATGGGAAAGTTAACTACATTGTTTGATTTTTTTCAAAAGGAAATATTCAAATGATTTAGAAACCAATACTAGTAGTGCAACTTTGCCAACCACTAATATTAAGATTCCCATTCCGGTAAATGCCAATGTTCCAATTGAGGAAAATCATGACATCCCTATTGAGGAAAATGTCAATGTCCTTATTGAGGAAAATTCTCAAACAAAATTTCAAACGGTTGATATGAGTTCGTTGGAATTAAAACATGATCTTGGATTGCATAGTCATATGTTTTTTGGAGTTTCATAATGATATATATTTTTTTGTTTATATTTTTGCTCCTAACTCTGAGTCTTGACTCTGTCCTTGCATGTGGATTAGATAAATCAAAAGGCAAAATATGGATCATGTGGAAGACAAACAATCATGTGAAGATCAAAGGAATGGATGAGCATATGGATATCTGATCATGTTTGCATGGAAGTATGTGAACATTCAAAATTGTAAGCATGTGAACATCCAAACATGTGAGCATTTGAACAACCAAGAATGTGAACATTGAAGCATGTGGATATCCAAACATGTGAGCATAGGGACTATGAACATATGAAAATTTTTAGCATATGAACATGTGAACGAATAAGCATGTAAACATCCAAACATGTGATCTTATGAGCATATAAGCATGTGTGCATGTGAGCAACCAAGCACGTGAACATGAAAGCATATGAATATCCAAACATGTGAGCATATGGACATATGGACATGTGAATATCCAAGCATATGAGAACACATAAGCATCCAAGCATGAAGACATGTGAANTTCTAGTATGACCGGCAAGAGGAGGGGGAGTCAAATCCTTGCCTTGGGGCTGTTGAGGCTGAGCTGTAAGGCAGGTACTAGGCAAAAACCGGTCAGTGGTCATTGTACACTTGGTCACCATCTTGTCGCCTTGACCGACCTCTGCTTCCGAAGAATTAACCGACTTGGCTGCTGCTGGCTCGGCTACTTGAACTGGGGCTTCACACTTTCCAACGAGTACGTGGACTCTGCGGTTTTAGGATACAAGATCAGCTGAGGTATCCCTCATCAGTGCAAGAGACTCTGTGGTAGTATACCGGGGGTTGAAGACTTGGGCTTCACCAACAGTTAACTGAGGAGAAAGGAGATTGGCATGCTGTACGTCTATGTACGACAGCAGCAGGCTGTCCACCAGCAAAGCTTGCCCAAAGGTTTGCTAAGTAGTGTAGATGGGAGTGCAGCCAAGTATGAGATGCGACGCTTGGAGTTGCCCATTTGAATTCACGAATATTTCAGACTGGAGCACGAAGTTCAGATCCCTCACGTGCACTACTCTAATGTCTGGCCTAAACCTTCTCCGTTTGCAGTAAAATAATACAAGAACTGGTTAGTGCCTGTTTAAGCAAAAAAATCACAAGGAAAACACGAGTAAAAGAATAAAGGTGCTCGATACCGACCAACTTCACATGACGATAGTGGGCAGGGGAGCTCGTCCACAAGCCAATTGCCGCTCACCCTAACATATTCCCTGGCTGAGTTTCTGTTAGAATCGAGTAGGCATGAAATAAGCCATACCTGTACATCCCTAGCCTTTAAGTAATAGTTAGACTTGAGATTGCCACACAAACTGTACATAAAGTTTATGTCATGGTGGTTTAACTATAACTCGTATATCCGATTTAACCTACTGACGTAACTTACGACCCGGTGAAAATTGGAGGGAAGTTAATTAGGACATAAACCATAAAACCTAAGAGTACTAAGTAAAAGAGGGTCCACGGGTAACCTAACCCCTCCCTCTAGGATAGCCATCAAAAGGAAAAACATTGTGTTGGACCCAGAACATCGATGGAGAGCAATGTCGCCCTCGTGACAATAAGCCACATCCACATCCCCAGGGATGTTGAAAACCTCTCTAAAGTTAGCTAAAGACACCTCAATAGATAGAAGATGAGAAAATCCCATTCTTAAACTCTAAAGTGAAGGAAAAAAATTGAAAGAGGAAGGAGTAGAGAAACTTACTGTGGGCTCTAGGAATGGGTGATCTTGATTGAAGGATTTATGCACCGGAGAAGAATGCTTGATATAGAGAAATTTTGAAGACTAGGGAAGCCAAGAGTGATCTAAAAGAGGAACATGGACTATTTATAGGATGGGAGCATTTAATGGAGCAGAGAGGCGAGAAAACCCTTTTAAATTCTTTTTGTAATCCCCACATATGTAACCTTGGTTCACGAACCATCAGGTTATGATGGCGGTTAATCCTGACAGCTTGGCGTAACACCTCTATTGAGAGCGCATTAATGACCATCCTATCCATTCAGTAACTAACGCTTGAGCTTCCCGAGGGGTCTCTAGCGCTTGTCATCCTTGATTCATTCTTGGTAGCCGGACACAAATCAAGGGGGGGATATTGTACGAGGTAGGGCCCCAAGCCTGGTAGGCCTTGGGCCCTGTCCTTGTGGTATGGACCATAACCTCGACCCTTTGTATGGGACAGGGCCTCAGGCCTATTGGGCTTGGGCCCCAACCTTGTGGCACAATACCTGACGCTCTCCACAGTGGACCCGTGACCTTGACCCGGGCACACCTTGAGGCCAAATTTGAAGCCAAAAACCGAAATAAGACCATTCTGTCTTGAATGTCAAAAGTCAGTCGTTCCCGATCAACTCTAACTTGGTCGGGAGTGTTATTACTTAGAGGTATAAGGTCTCGGCAGCCTGGTATTGCCTTAGGTAATATCGTTGCCGAACAGCCTTTTAGAGGCAGGAATCAGTCCCAATGCCATTACCACTATTCCCAACAGAACATCCACTTAGGACTAATGGAATTGGACCCCCACTCACACGAGTGAGATCAAGGAGTAATCATAACAACTCCATTTATCTCGAGCTATAAATAAGAGAATAGAGTGAGGAGTGGGGGTTGGCAATTCTGGAGAGAACAGAGAGAAATGAGCAACTATATCAAGAGAAAAGGGAGCAACTTTGTGAGGAAAAAGAGAAGGATTTGCAGAACAAGAGTGTGCAACTGGGTAGCATAGGATTACCCATAGTAAGAAATCAAAAGCCCACAATATAAATAGATTGTAAGCCCAAGTATAGGTAGAGCCTGTTAACCTTATACTGGGTGCACACAATTTATAAATTCAAGATACACCTAATAAACACCAAATGTAGGACTCAACAAATGGCCACATAAAACATTCAAACAATTCAATCAAATTTAGGGTATTGTGTTGTGGTGCCCTCAAGTCTTTGTCTAGGAGTAGTGGAAATCCTTTCGACACAATAATGCTTCCATTATTATTATGATTAGTGCCCCATTTAATGATAGGGAGCATCTAATGACTAATTCTCCATCTTTTTCTCTTTAATAAAGTTAAACCATTAAAGTAATAACTTTGAAAAAAGAAAAGTTGACTAACCCATCCCATTTTCTGTGCATTTGATATTTTGTCTGTATTCGCTTGCTTGTCTCATAGTGTCTTTAAAAAAACAATAAAGTTGAGACTATTTGCAACTTTAAAATTAAATGGTTAGTTGTTGAGATTTAATAAATTTAGTTGATTTGTAGTCTTGTGTTGTTTTCATAATGCCGCAATAATTTGTACTTTGTAGATTAATATTGAACATATAATGAGATGATATATTCAACTTATATTTGATTTGTAGATTATGGGAAAGTTAACTACATTGTTTGATTTTTTTCAAAAGGAAATATTCAAATGATTTAGAAACCAATACTAGTAGTGCAACTTTGCCAACCACTAATATTAAGATTCCCATTCCGGTAAATGCCAATGTTCCAATTGAGGAAAATCATGACATCCCTATTGAGGAAAATGTCAATGTCCTTATTGAGGAAAATTCTCAAACAAAATTTCAAACGGTTGATATGAGTTCGTTGGAATTAAAACATGATCTTGGATTGCATAGTCATATGTTTTTTGGAGTTTCATAATGATATATATTTTTTTGTTTATATTTTTGCTCCTAACTCTGAGTCTTGACTCTGTCCTTGCATGTGGATTAGATAAATCAAAAGGCAAAATATGGATCATGTGGAAGACAAACAATCATGTGAAGATCAAAGGAATGGATGAGCATATGGATATCTGATCATGTTTGCATGGAAGTATGTGAACATTCAAAATTGTAAGCATGTGAACATCCAAACATGTGAGCATTTGAACAACCAAGAATGTGAACATTGAAGCATGTGGATATCCAAACATGTGAGCATAGGGACTATGAACATATGAAAATTTTTAGCATATGAACATGTGAACGAATAAGCATGTAAACATCCAAACATGTGATCTTATGAGCATATAAGCATGTGTGCATGTGAGCAACCAAGCACGTGAACATGAAAGCATATGAATATCCAAACATGTGAGCATATGGACATATGGACATGTGAATATCCAAGCATATGAGAACACATAAGCATCCAAGCATGAAGACATGTGAACATGTGGGCATATAAGCATGTGGACATCCAAGTATATGTGCACGTTACAATCCAAGCGCATGATCATTTAAGCTTGGTCCTCAAAGCTTGAGAGCGAACAAACATCCAAATGTGTGAACATCCAACCACATAAGCAAGTAAGCATTAAGACATATAACATGTCATCATCCAAGTGTGTGAGCATTGAGTATCCAACAATGTAGATGCATGAATGCCACATGCATGTGGATATCAAACAAAGTGTTTATTCTTAATGAAAGTTAATGACTAAGTCTTATGAATGAGTGACACTTAATTGGAATGAAGTTTTCGTCATTAGGCCTTGAATTTATTTTTGTAATAAACTTAACATTAATTATTAAATGCATTCTTAATCTTTAAGTATGCTCTTCCCACCATCGTACACTCTTGGTGCGATGGTTACTCCACAAATATAAGTGCTTGTGGTGTGGGGGTAAGGGCGGGGTTCAAATCTCAGAGGGAGCTTCACACACATATACACTTAGATTATGCTAGAGTAGAATTCTATCTTGTAAAAAAAAAAAAAAAAAAAAAAAAAAAAAAAAAAAAAAGTATTAACGAACTTTCTAATAAATACATTATAAAAAAAGACCTTTACTGAAGTTGTTAATAAATTAAATATCGGTTAATAATAAATATATTTATTTATTTACTTGAGAATAGGTTTACTAAGATCACTAAAATTAAATAATAATTTTAATTAAGCATGTCATATAGTATTTTATTTTTATCAACGACATAAGTTTAAAATCATTTAATATAAATAGTGATATTTTTGGAAATATCTTGAATTTTACTAATAGATTCTTAATAAGTGTACGTGGGTTTGGTAAAAACTATTTTTGTCAACTTATTTTATTATTTAACTTATTTTTGTTATTATTTATGAGTTTTATTGTATTTTTTGGTACTATTCATGTACCCCACTGTACTATTTTAGCCAACTTTTATCTTTATTTATAGTACTTTCAGTAAAAAAAAAAATTCAATTTCAACAAAATAAGCGATCAATAAAAAATTTTCAATTTCAATAAAATAAACTATCCCAAAACTAAGTTTACTATTCTAACATTATAAGGACTTTCATATGAAAGTTACATTTAAAGCAAATTCTTTTAGAGAAATGATATGTCTACAACATTTTTACAACAAATTCTAAGTAGCAAGTTGTTACTAGTTGTTATTATTGAAGCAAAAAAGTAATCTTAGTGTTAGTTTCAAATTTGAACCAATAACAACTAACCACCTGTAATTTGTTATAAAAATGTTATAAAATTGTTGTAAACGTAGCATCTCTCATTATTTTAATGATTAAAATGTACTTATTAGAGTGAATTACAAGACGAATATCTGTCTGTCTGTGTCTCTCTCTGTGCAAGATTCTAATTACTTATTTTTTATTTTATCATAGGTCTGGTTAATGTGTGTCCTAAGCCATCTATTTTTTAAAACATTTTCTCAGAAATTAAAAAAGTTGACAATATTTTTTTAATTTTCAAGAAATTTTTTTTAAAAAAAATAAAAATTATTGTGTATCTTTAAGGACACATTAACAAAATCCTTTTATCATTCTTTTCTCTCTCTCTCTCTCAAATTATTTAGACCGGACCGCCAGACCATCAAAAAATAAAGAGACTGGACCGCCAGTCATTCTCGTGGCTCTCGAGGGAGTTCGGAGCCCAGTTAAAAGGCAAAAAAGTAGATGTGATTGTGCTACAAAAGAAAAAACCGTCACTTCGAGCGCACCACAGCACAAACATAGCGTATAAGGTTTGTGTGTGTGGTGTGAAGAGATTGGTGGAAAATCTGTTTGGTGGAAAAACTGTCCCTCTAAACTCTTATAAATAAAAAAGGAAAGAAAAAAGCTTTAGCTTTAGGAGAAAAAAGGAAAGAAAAAAGCTTTAGCTTTAGGAGAAAAAGTAAAAGTGTGCAAGATTCTGTTAGTAAGTAATTAGAAGAATGATAAACTACGTACATAGGTTTAGGTAATTACATCAATTATTATTATATTATTATAAAGACGAGGACAATGCAATTTGTGCTTCTTGCTCATCACAAATGAGTGAATCTATCATGACTATGGCTTCCTCAACTAATCACCGTAAATGGAAGTACGATGTTTTCTTGAGTTTTAGAGGTGAGGATACCCGTAATAACTTCACAGGTCATTTATATAACTATTTGCTTCGTTCTGGTATTAATGTCTACAGAGATAGTGAGAAGCTTAAGAAGGGGGAAGAAATTTCTCCAGCTCTTCTCACAGCAATTGGAGAGTCCAGATTCTCACTTGTCATATTCTCTAGAAACTATGTATCATCTACATGGTGCCTAAATGAACTTGTTGAGATTCTTCAATGTGTGAAATCAAAGGGTCACCTTATGCATCCCATTTTTTATGATGTTGATCCGTCAGACCTTCGTTACCAGAAGGGGGATCTTGAAGCAGAGTTTGACAAACACGAGAAAAGATTCCAATCTAACTCTGAAATTGTTCAAAAATGGAGGAATGCTCTAACTGAAGCAGCCAATTTGTCTGGATGGCATTTAGGAAATGGGTAACCACTCTTAACCCTTTATTCTTCATTTTTATGATATATTTTAAAGCACATAATTTAGGAAAAACACAAAATATAGGTCGTTATACAAGTTTGATTCCACTTTGGTAGTGGATAAATTATCTTTAATCCCTATTTTTTTATGTGAAAAATGTTAATACCTCTTTGGTGAAGGTAGAGTTAAGGAAATCGTAGTAAACAAGTGGAAAATAAGGTAAATGATGAAGTTAAACTTAGAGCTGGGTCGACCCAAGTGTAATTGAGAGTTGGATCAACTGAGAGAGAGGTGATGCTCTCTATAAGTCCCTATACATAAGTTCGGTTGACTAAATGTTGACCAAACGTCAATTGAGATTATATAAAATTGCGTTTTCTGCAATTTTGTGTTCAAAAGTTGTACCACTTGAAATATAAACGTTTGTGGATGTTAAAAAAATGTTTCAAACTATTTTTTTTT